>NC_072469.1:539502-569502 GCF_027596085.1 Anoplopoma fimbria | reverse complement strand
TTAAGAAAGGAGATGCACTTATGACTTCTGGTGACTAGTAGTTCTCTTGAATACACTTCCTGTAAGTCACTTTGGATAAAAGCGTCTGCTAAATGACTGTAATGTAATGTAATGTACTTTACTGTGTTCAAGGTGTACTTTACTGTATACTTTAGTGTGTATTAACTGTGTATTAACTGTGTATTAACTGTGTACTTCACTGTGTGTATTGTGTACTTTAGCTGCTGTCGTACGGCGGTCTGCTGTCTTACGTGGTTACCTTCTACGCTGAAGACGGCTCGGGGCTGTCCAATCAGGAGCCTCAGGTGCTGATGAGGGGCGGGACCATGAGGAAGCTTGTCATATACACTGACATGGTCGCCCCTAGCAACGGCATGGGGACGCTGCATGACATCAGGATGACAGAGGTATGGCTGCAGTGCATCATGGGAAACCTCAGAAGTGGAGATAAAAAAATACCTGCAACAGTTTATTAAAGTGTGTTTGTGTGTGTGTGTGTGTGTGTGTGTGTGTGTGTGTGTGTGTGTGTGTGTGTGTGTGTGTGTGTGTGTGTGTGTGTGTGTGTTACAGCACAAGTGGAAGTACTTTAACTCGGTGTCGGAGAAGTCGGTGAGTCACGCTGACTTCATGTCCGTCCTCAGTGACGTCGAGTACATCATCATCAAAGCTTCATACGGGACCCGACTGCAGCAGAGCAGGTACACACACACACACACACACACACACACACACACTCACACACACACACACACACACACACACACACACACACACACACACACACACTCACACACACACACACACACACACACACACACACACACACACACACACACTCTCACACACACACACACACACACACACACACACACACACACACACACACTCACACACACACACACACACACACACACACACACACACACACTCACACACACACACACACACACACACACACACACACACACTCACACACACACACACACACACACACTCACACACACTCTCACACACACACACACACACACACACACACTCTCACACACACACACACACACACACACACACACACACACACACACACACACACACTCACTCTCTCTCTCTCTCTCTCTCACACACACACACACTCACACACACACACACACACACACACTCACACACACTCACACACACACACACACACACACACACACACACACACACACACACACACACACACACACACACACACACACACACACTCACAGTCATCTGTGTGATGATGTCATTTCCTGTCTGTGTTTTTAAGGATCTCTAACATCACCATGGAGACGGCGGTGGAGGCGGAGTCAGATGACGGGAACGTGGCCAGACTGATCGAGTCCTGCATCTGCCCACCTGGATACGCCGGACTGTCCTGTCAGGTAACCGTCACCATGGCAACCACCGACACCACTCCACTGTCATACTGGTTGTACTGGAGTTATAGACATCAGCAAACTGATCGACCAATAAAACCATCAGAGGGTCTGGATCAATAAATAATGGATAAGTCATGTTACTGTATCAATCTGTCTCTCTCTCTCTATGACCTGTCTCTCTCTCTGACCTGCCTCTCTCTGACCTGTCTCTCTCTCTGACCTGTCTCTCTCTCTGACCTGCCTCTCTCTGACCTGTCTCTCTCTGACCTGCCTCTCTCTCTGACCTGTCTCTCTCTCTGACCTGTATCTCTCTCTGACCTGTCTCTCTCTCTGACCTGTCTCTCTCTCTGACCTGCCTCTCTCTGACCTGTCTCTCTCTCTGACCTGTATCTCTCTCTGACCTCTCTCCTGTCTCTCTCTGACCTGTCTCTCTCTGACCTGTCTCTCTCTCTGACCTGTCTCTCTCTGACCTGTCTCTCTCTGACCTGTCTCTCTCTGACCTGTCTCTCTCTCTGACCTGTCTCTCTCTGACCTGTCTCTCTCTGACCTGTCTCTCTCTGACCTCTCTGACCTGTCTCTCTCTGACCTGTCTCTCTCTGACCTGTCTCTCTCTCTGACCTGTCTCTCTCTGACCTGTCTCTCTCTGACCTGTCTCTCTCTCTGACCTGTCTATCTGCAGGAGTGTGCTGCAGGTTTTTTCCGTCAGCCTCTGTCTGAGTTGTCGTCTAAGAGTCAGAAGTCGCTCTTTGTTCGTCCGTGTGTTCGATGTCGCTGCAACAACCACAGTGAGAGCTGCGACGCGGAGACTGGAGCCTGTCAGGTAAATCGCTAACACATGCTAACAGATGCTAACACATGCTAACTCAAGGTTACATTCACTAACACGCCGTTACACATGCTAACACACAGTAACACACAGTAACACATGCTAACACACAGTAACACACAGTAACACATGCTAACACACAGTAACACATGCTAACACACAGTAACACATGCTAACACACAGTAACACATGCTAACGCACAGTAACACACAGTAACACATGCTAACACACAGTAACACATGCTAACACACAGTAACACATGCTAACACACAGTAACACATGCTAACGCACAGTAACACATGTAACACATAACACACAGTAACACATGCTAACACACAGTAACACATGCTAACACACAGTAACACATGCTAACACACATTTTAGATGTATCCAGGTAAAAACACGACCACAGTAGAGAATAGTGGAATTAAGTAGAATGCTGTTTCTATTGTTTCGTACAGGGCTGTCAGCATCACACCAGTGGGCGGAGCTGTGAGCTGTGTGCCCCGGGGCATTATGGGAACGTCAGCGGCTCCATCAGTGACTGCTCGCTGTGTGCCTGCCCCCTACGGGACAAAAGGTAGAACTCTGCTGCTGTTTAGTTTTAAAGCACACATTTTAATTTATTTAATTTACTCTAACTGTGTTTGTGTGTGTGTGTGTGTGTGTGTGTGTGTGTGTGTGTGTGTGTGTGTGTGTGTGTGTGTGTGTGTGTTTTTCAGTCCCACCTGTGTGTCAGAGGGTTTGGTTGGTGATTTCCGCTGCACTGCCTGTCAGACGGGATACGAGGGGAGATACTGTGAGAGGTGAGAGTCGTCACCAGCTGACTGACCTGTTGACCTCAGTCTGACCGCAGAGGAAGACCAGGGAATCAGCTGAGAGCTCTGGTTGACGTGATTGCTTGCTGTCTTCCTGCAGGTGTTCTGTTGGTTACTATGGTAACCCGTCGCTGCCAGGAGGGCTGTGTTCGCCGTGCAGCTGCAGTGGGTGGGGCTCGCTGCAGCCGCTGTGTGATGCGCTGAGCGGACAGTGTGAGTGTAAGGCCGGGGTCAAAGGTCAGTCGTGTGACCAGTGTGAGGAGAGGCACATCCTGCAGGAAGGAGAGTGTGTGTGTAAGTACCAACACGCGCACACACACACACACACACGTGTTCACATGCGTGTTATCAGAGCTGACGGGTGTGTTTGTGGTTGTTTCTGCCTCCAGCGTGTGATGACGAGTGCACCGGAGTTCTGTTGGACGACCTGGACAAAATACACGACCACTTCCTGTCTGTCAACCTGAGCGCCGTTGCCATGGCACCGTACCGCCAGCTGGTGTCGCTGGAGAACCAGACCAGAGACATCCAGGTAAACACCCAGTCCGTCACATGGCCTGATGATGTTGAACTTCATGCTGGTGCTCATCATCATGTTGTGTGTGAAACCAGCTGACTGTGACATCAGAGTTGTAGAGTAACATGTTACCTGCTGTGTGTTCCTACAGGTGGTGTTTGCAGAAAACAGCTCAGTCGCTCTGCGTCTGTCCACAGTCGAAGACGAGCTGAATCATTTGACCTCCGACCTCAGCGCTCTGCTGCAGCAGGTATCCACGGTTCCTTACACTCATTACACTCAGTTTTACTTCTTTGTTCAAATGACTCAAAAGAGCAACCACAGGCCCATATTTTATGATTAGTTATTCATTTTAGTAAACATAGATTATAACATATTAAATACATAGAACACAATATCATCTGTATACATAGATTATAACATATTACATACATAGAACACAGTATCATCTGTATACATAGATTATAACATATTAAATACATAGAACACAATATCATCTGTAAACATAGATTATAACATTAAATACATATACATAGATTATAACATTAAATACATAGAACACAGTATCATCTGTATACATAGATTATAACATATTACATACATAGAACACAGTATCATCTGTATACATAGATTATAACATATTACATACATAGAACACAGTATCATCTGTATACATAGATTATAACATATTACATACATAGAACACAGTATCATCTGTATACATAGATTATAACATATTAAATACATAGAACACAATATCATCTGTATACATAGATTATAACATATTACATACATAGAACACAGTATCATCTGTAAACATAGATTATAACATATTAAATACATAGAACACAGTATCATCTGTATACATAGATTATAACATATTAGATACATAGAACACAGTATCATCTGTAAACATAGATTATAACATCTACATAAACACAGTATCATCTGATTATAACATATTAAATACATAGAACACAGTATCATCTGTAAACATAGATTATAACATATAAAACGTATATTTGTAACATACAGGATTGTGGGAGTTGACCAAAGAAAAGTAATTTTTTCCTGTTTCCTGATTGGCTAGGTCCCACGTCTGTCTAACGACCTGAAGAAAGTGGGCGGGTCCATAAACAAAAGCCTTTCCCAGGGTGCATCTCTGCTGAAGAGCATCAGCAGCCTTCAGGATAACTTCAAGGGTAAACAATATGAATGTTAACAATACAAATCATCGCCAATGATGACATCATAACCTCATCATAAGGGACATCACAACCAGCAAAAAATGATTCTAACAAACCAAATTGTTACTAGAATAATAACAATTTCATACTCTGAAATCCTATTGGTCCAGTGCTTCAGAGGGAGGCGGGGCATCTGAAGCAGACCAGGGTTGAGGAGCTTCATTCAGCCAATCAGACGCTTCTGCTGGAGGAGGTGGAGTCCATGTTGGAAACCATCAGAGCCGTCAACCTGGCGGGCGCCAACGCCTCAGCCAATCAGGAGCTCAGGTGGGTTCAATATGTTACTTGTAAAAGATACTTTTGATACATTTTGTTTAATAGATCTCTTTCTCTCACTTTCTAATTTAATTCAAAGACAAAAAACTTTATTGGCATAACAGAAATGAAACACAGCATCCCCTTTTGTGTCTCTCTCTCTCACCTGTCTCTCTCCTTTTGTGTCTCTCTCTCTCACCTGTCTCTCTCTTTTTGTGTCTCTCTCTCTCTTTGCAGTCTTGCAGAGTCTCTCGTCCGCTCGCTGCAGGAGGACTTCCTGTCCAGAAGGGCGGCGGTAGACGACAGACTCCGCCTCCTCTCCGCCACTCTCAAAGTTACCATGGAGACGCTGCAACACGCTCACACACAGCTGAGCGACGCGGATCAACGAAACTTACAAACACACACTCTGCTGGACGCCGCACACACTCGGCTACATCACTACCAGGTAAACACACACACACACAACCAGGTCAACACACACACACACACACACACACACACACACACACACACACACACACACACACACACACATCACAGACACAACACACACACACACACACACACACACACACACACACACACACACACACACACACACAACACACACACACACACACCAGGTCACACACACACACACACACACACACACACACACACACAGACACACACAACCAGGTAAACACACATACAACCATCTGTCACACAGTCTGTCCATCACAACCTCAGTATTTATTATTATTTTTATCATTATTATTATTATATTATTATTATTATTATTATTATCATTATTATTGTTATTATTATTATTATTATTTATTATTATTATTGTTATTATTATTATTTATTATTATTATATTATTATTATCATTATTGTTATTATTATTATTATTGTTATAATTATTATTGTTATTATTATTGTTATTATTATTATTATTATTACTGTTAATATTGTTATTATTGTATTATTATTATTATCATTGTTGTTGTTGTTGTTATTGTTATTATTATTAATAATCTCTAATAAG
Organism: Anoplopoma fimbria; assembly: GCF_027596085.1. Taxonomy (NCBI): domain Eukaryota; kingdom Metazoa; phylum Chordata; class Actinopteri; order Perciformes; family Anoplopomatidae; genus Anoplopoma; species Anoplopoma fimbria. The sequence continues at coordinate 563,405 of NC_072469.1, read as the reverse complement.
ATGTGTCGCGTCCTTCAGTCTGTCCATCACAACCTCAGTGTGGACTCTGTGTTTGTGGACGGAGTGATGGAGGACAGTCAGCAGCTGCTGGATGACATCATCACGCTGACGGAGGAGTTCACAAACTCCACCACGGTGAGAGAAGCGGTCCTCATTAAAGATAATAATGTTATTGATATGAATCACGAGCGTGTGGTATTAATACGTTAACCCTGGTGGTGCAGCGGGTGGAGGAGTTCAGCGGTCAGTTGGATCAGTGGCGCCCCCTGCTGAGGAAACAGGTGGACGCTCTGGTTGTTGGACTGAAGATGACCGACGCTCTGGAGATCGTTTACCGTGCAGAAGGCCACGCCCACCTGCTGGAGAGCCACGCCCACTCCATGCACAGGTAACTGGTTGTGTGTGTGTGTGTGTGTGTGTTGCAGTGACGTAGAATTCAAACTGTTCTCCTCCATCAGCTCTCTGGCGTCGGTGTGCAAGATGAACGGCAGCCGATTGACTCAGCTGGACAGTGACATCACAGAACGAGTTGACTCCGCCCGGCGGGTTGCTTTGATCGCCCACAGCTCCGCCTACCTCGCTCTCAACATGGTGAGTGTGTGTGTGATAAACACGTGATCATGACCTCACAGAGTCGTCTGCGTCTGATTGGTCGTTGACGTCACATGTCGTCTCAGTGGAACGAACTAACGTGAGCTCTGGTGTGTTTGTTTGTTTCAGACCGTCCAATCAGAGCAGCTGCTGCTAGAAGAGGGCGGAGCCAAACTGAAGGTCAGCTCTGCTGTTCTAGAAGGAAGTCGACGGATCAACAAGACGGCTGAAGGTTTGAGTCTTTTTCTTCTTCTGTGGTGCTTTAATGGCGACCAGCTGTTTATAGATACTTTATTAATATTCAGTCAGTTTCCAGAAGTTCAGTTTCTGTCCGTCTGTCTCACAGAACTGCAGCTGAACGTCTCCATGGTAACCAGCAGACTGGGATTGGTCAGAGACAGCATCTACAACTGCAGCCTCCTCATCCGTCAGCCAATCAGAGAGCTGCACAGCCTCCCTAACGGTGAGACTTGTTAGGCTCCGCCCCCTCCAACACTGAAGAATTAATGTATTGATGTATTGATGTATTGATTTATTGATTTATTGATGTATTGATTGTTGTCTTCCATCAGCGTCGTCCACGGCGCTGCAGCAGGCTCGCCTCCAGGCTGCAGCTGCACGCTCCGGCCTGCAGGAGGCGCTGCAGCGGCTGCACAGGCTTGGGCTGCAGCTGCAGGATTCTTCTTCTGTGGTGGAAAACACCAACGACACAGTGAGGGAGACGAACACGCTGGTGACTCACACACACAGCGCAGGTCAGTCAGCGCACATGACCAGATCAGAGACCACCAGGAGATCCACGGGGGTAACACTTCCTGTTTCCTGTGTTTTCAGCCAATGAGGCGCAGCGTAAGCTGGAGGAGGCGGAGCATCGCACGGTGCGTCTGATGGAGCGGATAAAGCCGCTGAGCATGCTGGGAGAAACGCTGAGCAGGAACCTGTCTGACATCAGAGAGCTGATCGATCAGGCCAGAAGACAAGCAGCCTCGGTACGTAAACACACTGATGAAGATGATGATGATGAAGATGATGGTGATGATGGTGATGTGATGATGGTGATGATGATGATGGTGATGATGATGATGGTGGTGATGATGATGATGATGATGATGATGATGATGATGGTGATGATGGTGATGATGATGATGATGATGATGGTGATGATGATGATGATGATGATGGTGATGATGATGATGATGATGATGATGATGATGATGATGATGATGATGGTGATGATGATGATGATGATGATGATGATGATGATGGTGATGATGATGATGATGATGATGATGGTGATGATGATGATGATGATGATGATGATGATGTGGTGATGATGATGATGATGATGATGATGGTGATGATGATGGTGATGGTGATGGTGATGATGATGATGATGGTGATGATGATGATGATGGTGATGATGATGATGATGATGATGATGATGATGGTGATGATGATGATGATGATGATGATGATGATGATGGTGGTGATGATGATGATGATGATGATGATGATGGTGATGATGATGATGATGGTGATGATGGTGATGATGATGATGATGATGATGATGGTGATGGTGATGATGATGATGGTGATGATGATGATGATGGTGGTGGTGATGATGGTGATGATGATGGTGATGGTGATGGTGATGATGATGATGATGATGATGATGATGATGATGATGATGATGATGATGATGATGGATGATGATGATGATGTGATGATGATGGTGATGATGATGATGATGGTGATGATGATGATGATGATGGTGGTGATGATGATGATGATGATGGTGATGGTGGTCTCCTCAGATCAAGGTGGCGGTTCAGGCGGACAGAGACTGCGTTCGTTCCTACAGACCTCAGATCGAGTCGAGTAACTTCAACACTCTGAGTCTGATCCTGAAGACGTCCAGTCCAGACAACCTGCTCTTCTACCTGGGCAGCAACACCACGGTAACCACGGCAACACTCACACACACACCTCCTGTCTGTCCTCCTGTCTGTCCTCCTGTCTGTCCTCCTCTAACTCCTCTTTCTCTGACTCTGTGCTCTCAGGCGGACGTCCTGGCCGTAGAGATGCATGCTGGGAAGGTGTCTCTGCTGTGGGACGCGGGCTCAGGCAGCAGCAGACTGGAGTTTCCTGGACTGGACATCACCAACAACAGGTGGACCAGAATCAACGTGACCCGGTAAGGACACACCTGCTCATGTGTCACATGATCTAGCATTACAGTACTAGTATCACAGTAGTAGTATTACAGTATTACAGTACTAGTACTACATGCTGATCTTCCAATCGTCATGTGATGATGTCATGTGATGATGTCATGTGATGATGTCATGGTGTCCTCAGGTTCGGGGCCCACGCGTCTCTCTCCGTCCACCAGCTGGACTCGGAGACGGCTCCGTTGCCCGCGGTAACGGCGACATCACCGGGACCGTCCCGAGTCCTAGACATCGACAGGAACACCGTGATCCACATCGGCGGACTGGGATCTCACACCCAGGTAACACACACACACACACTCATCAGGTGTTCAGGTGTGTGTGCAGGTGAACAGGTGCTAACCGTGTGTGTGTGTGTGTGTGTGTGTGTGTGTGTGTGTGTGTGTGTGTGTCAGAGCCCTGCTGCGCTGCGGTCCTCCACCTTCAAGGGATGTGTTGGTGAAGCGTCTCTCAACGAGAGGAACATCGGTCTGTGGAGCTACGACAGCAGGGAGGGGGAGTGTGGAGGCTGCTTCAGCAGGTAGGAGGCCACCGGGGGGAGGAGCTCAGGTGTGCTGCCTCACCTGTGAGGACACTCACTGAGGACTGCAGGGTTCCTGTCGGCCTTTTCCAATGAGACTTCTGAATAAAACATGTCTGACCGTCTCTTCCTGTCTGTCTCTCTACCTGTCTGTCTGTTTACACCTGTGTGTCTGCTTCCCCCTGTCTGTCTCTACCTCTCTACTTGTCTGTCTCCCTACCTGTCTGTTTGTTTCCACCCGTCTGTCTCTACCTGTCTATATCTCTACCTGTATTTCTCTACCTGTCTGTCTCTCCACCTGTCTGTCTGTCTCCACCTGTCTGTCTAACCTGTCTGTCTCTACGTGTCCATCTCTACCTGTCGGTCTCCACCTGTCTGTCTCCCTACCTGTCTGCCTGTTTCCACCCGTCTGTCTCTCCCTCTCTGTCTCCACCTGTCTGTCCAACCTGTCTGTCTAACCTGTCTGTCTCTACCTGTCCATCTCTACCTGTCTGTCTCTACCTGTCCATCTCTACCTGTCCATCTCTACCTGTCTGTCTCTACCTGTCCATCTCTACCTGTCCATCTCTACCTGTCCGTCTCTACCTGTCTGTCTCTACCTGTCTGTCTCTACCTGTCCGTCTCTACCTGTCCATCTCTACCTGTCCGTCTCTACCTGTCTGTCTCTACCTGTCTGTCTCTACCTGTCCGTCTCTACCTGTCCATCTCTACCTGTCCGTATCACCTGACTGTTTCATCTGTCTGTATCACCTGACTGTTTCATCTGTCTGTCTCACATGTCTATCTCCACCTGTCTGTCTCTACCTGACTGTTTCATCTGTCTGTCTCTCAGTCCCCAGGCAGAGGAGACCTCCTTCCACTTTGATGGATCTGGGTTCTCATTGGTCCAGAAGTCTCTGAGAGCGACCTCCACCTCCATCGTCCTGCTGTTTAAGACGCTGTCGCCGGGCGGATTACTGCTCTACCTGGCCTCCAACAACACTGTACGACACATGCACACTCACACACTGACTGATGAAGCTCTTATTGTGAAGCAGATACATGACCTCACTTCCTGTCTCCTACAGAGGGACTTCCTGTCCATGGAGCTGGTGGAGGGGCGTGTCCGTCTGACCTTTGACCTGGGCTCAGGTGCTCTGATCCTGACCTCCAACAGGAAGTACAACACCGGAGTCTGGTACAAGATCACTCTGCAGAGGAGCAAACGCAAAGGTACTGCTACTAATACTACTACTGTTAGAGTACTGCAATACTACTGTTAGAGTACTGCAATACTACTGTTAGAGTACTGCAATACTACTGTTAGAGTCTGGTACACGATCACACTGCAGAGGAGCAAAGCCAAAGGTACTACTGCTGTTACTGCAGTGTTTGGTAGTTATAATACTGCTATTGAGTACAATTACTGCAGTGTTTGGTAGTACTGATACTGCAGTGTTAAGTAGTATTAATACCACAGTGTTAAGTAGTACTGATACCACAGTGTTTGGTAGTACTGATACCACAGTGTTAAGTAGTACTGATACCACAGTGTTTGGTAGTACTAATACCACAGTGTTTGGTAGTACTGATACCACAGTGTTTGGTAGTACTGATACCACAGTGTTAAGTAGTACTGATACCACAGTGTTTGGTAGTACTGATACCACAGTGTTTGGTAGTACTGATACCACAGTGTTTGGTAGTACTGATACCACAGTGTTTGGTAGTACTGATACCACAGTGTTTGGTAGTACTGATACCACAGTGTTTGGTAGTACTGATACCACAGTGTTTGGTAGTACTGATACCACAGTGTTTGGTAGTACTGATACCACAGTGTTTGGTAGTACTGATACCACAGTGTTTGGTAGTACTGATGTTCCTCCATTGTGCTGCTGTTTGTTTCCAGGTTACCTGTCCATCATGGCAGCCGACCAATCATCAGACAAGGAGGTGTTGGAGGCGGAGTCTCCGGGGACGGCCTCCGACCTGAACCGCTCCGACCTGGACCCGATCTACATTGGAGGACTTCCTGCCTCTAGACCAATCAGGTAAGTCTGTGACGTCACCAGGTGAAGATGATGTCACAGCTGTGTTCCGTGCTAACCCTGTCCTCACCTGTCCATGTGGTTGCTAGGCGACAGGTGGTCTCCAGGTCGTACGTGGGCTGCATAAAGAACGTGGAGATCGCCCGGTCCAACTTCGACCTGCTGAGAGACGCGTTCGGAGTCAGGAAGGGCTGCATCCTCGAGGTAAGTCCCTCCCACAGCACACCTATCTATCCATCATCCAATCAATGACTTCTACCACTCAGGCCCCGCCCACCGACGGAGTCCCTCAGGACTCCATTTTGGGCCCCTCCGTCTTTTCATTGGTGCCTTTAGGGTCAATGTTTGATAAACTTAATAATCGTTGTTTAACAGACGACAAACAAATGTATCTGCCTAAAAGACAGTAAAGATTTAATGTACAAAGAGATGAAACCTGGATGATGTAAACGTTCTCAATATTAATGAAAATAAGAAATCTGTTGCTCACAGCTCATAATTCATCTCTAATATCTATTTTATATTAATGTGAAAACATCTCCTTCAAACTACTGGATTTATTCTAGTTTATCACCAACACTACATTTTACAGATTACATGTGAACTCATTTTCACTGACGGAGCCTGAACACATCATAATGTAACTGAACTGAACCTCTGTACGTTAGCCGTTAGCGATCAGCGATATCTTGTCGTGTTTATTGTTTTATTCATGACTTCGGTTGTTTTTTCTTCGATCAGGCCGTCAGGAGCGTGTCGGTGCTCGGAGGCTTCGTTCAGATCGCTCCTCCATCACTCGGTCAGGAGGCGGAGCTTCTCTTCTCCTTCTCCACCAACAACCAATCAGGAGTCCTGCTGGCTCTCCTCGGCGACGAGCGAACACAGAGACAGGTGAAACAGGTGAGACAGGTGAGACAGGCAGGTCATGTGACACACCTGTTCACCAGGTGTAACTGGGACCATCGTGTGACCGTGATTGTCTAATCTGTGTGTGTGTGTGTGTGTGTGTGTGTTTGCAGCACTTCCTGTCGGTCCGCCTGGTCTCAGGTGCGATGGAGGCGGAGCTTGGTGAGGTGGGCGGGGCTACTCGTAGGGTGATGGTGGTGAAACCGGATGGAGGATCCTTCAGTGACGGAACGAAACACTCTGTGATCATCACCATCAACAGGAAGTAGGTGTTACCATGGAAACAGACATCCAACTGTCTCACCTGAGTGATTTTATAGAGTTTTGATTGACACATTACCTGTCTGTCTCTCAGGTCTCTGTCCGTGCAGGTGGATGAGGAACACCTGAAGTCTGTCTCTCTGTCGCCGGGCGGATTGTCTCGTTTGTCTCCAGCCTCCTTCTTCATTGGTGGGCTGCCATCGGGGGAGGAGTCTCGTCTGCCAATGAGATTACAGGATATGTCCAGGAGTTTCAGAGGCTGCATCCAACACCTGGTGGTGGGCGGAGCGTAAGTGTTTTACACACACACACACACACATTGACACACACAGTTTTCTGTCCCTCTGATTGGTTAACTGTTTTGATTGGCGTCTCCATCCAGGTTAGTCGACCTATCAGGAGCTGTGAGGTACGAGGGGGCGGAGCTTGACAGCTGCTTATTGGAGGAGAAGGTAGGGGGGGCGGTGCTGCCTGATGACCAGGATGTAGAACCAACTCCTGACCCCGCCCACCTGCCTTTAGCCCCGCCCACATACTTGAGTGCCTTGACACCTGGAGCTCTAACGGTAATCAATATGTTTGTTATTCATTGTTTCTAATAGTTTTAAATACATCTAATATTGATCATTTATTTCTGGTCATTGTGAGAAAAAATATGTTTACACTTTATTGATCATTGGTTGTTGAAGGTAACTGATCAGTATTGATGATTATTGTTGGCTGTTAAACTTTTAATTGTTATTGATAACTGGTCACTGATTATTGGTTATTGATCTGTGTGTGACGCAGTGTGTGTCGGAGGCGGAGCCAACCTTCCTGACGTCAGCAGTGCAGTTTGGTTCGTCCAAACACAGTCACATGACCTTCATCATCACCCCCAACACTGTCAAAAGAAGGTGAGTCCCCATGACACGATGGGGGCGGGGCTACATACTGATGTGGGCGGGGTTATATCAAGAGAGGGCGTGGCTACAGTCGTCGTTCTCCGTCTGACTCTGCTGTGTCTCTCTTCGTCCCCAGCGTGTCGGTGAGGTTGTCGGTTCGAAGCCGCGCTCTGGACGGGTTGATCTTCCTCCTCTCTGACTCCAAACAGATGGACTTCGTCGTCCTCAAACTGACCGCAGGGAGACTGACGATGTCAGCTGACCTGGGCAAAGGCCCCGCCTCCATCTCCTCTTCTGTCGCCGTTAACGACGGAGAGTGGCACACTGTGAGTAAATCTACTCTAACAAACACACACATCTGAGCACAATATAAGCTACCAGAATAAAAGGTGATGTCCCTCTAAACCATGTCCACACACTCAGGTAGTCCCTGCTTGCTCTTGGATTTGAGAGAGATCTGATCATGAACATATTAAAGCCGTGTTTATTTGAACTCTTTCTCTCTCAGGTGACCGGTGAGGTCAGCCGGCGGTCGGTGTCCGTGTCGGTCGACGGTTCGAGTCCGGACTCTGTGTCGGTCAAAGGCAACCAGCTGGACGTGGACACCAGACTCTACCTGGGAGGACTGCCTCACACTCACACCACCAGGAGGATCAATGTGGGACATGTTCACTTCTTAATCCACCAGTAACACAGAGTGTTATAAATATGAAATATAAACCTGTCACCATCAGTCAGGAGAGGGAAACAATCACCAAGGTGTCTCTGGTTGCCGTAGCGACCACCTGACCACCCTGTCCTTCCTGTAACCCGGCTCTCTTCTCTCCGTCTCTCAGGTCAGCACCAGTTTTCCAGGTTGCATTCGCTCCCTCAGTCTGAACGGCGCCATGTTGGATCTGTCCAAGCCGGCCTCGCAGCACGAGGTCACTTCCTGTTTCACCAACGACCAGACAGGAAGTTACTTTAACGGCAGTGGACACGCCGCCCTCAGTGAGCCCAACGCAAAGACCGAAAATATAAAACCTGATTTAATCTGATCACGTGGTCCGAGTATTCATCTGTGTGTGTGTGTGTGTGTGTGTGTGTGTGTGTGTGTGTGTGTGTGTGTGTGTGTGTGTGTGTGTGTGTGTGTGTGTGTGTGTGTGTGTGTGTGTGTGTGTTCAGTGCGTGACGGTTATAAGGTCGGCTCTGACGTGTCGGTGTCTCTGGAGTTTCGAACGAGCCAATCAGAGGGAGTGTTTCTGGGAATCAGCAGTGCGAAGGTGGACGCCATCGGACTTGAGATGATCAACGGACAGGTGAGCAGAGATTTACCTGTGTGTGTGTGTGTGTGTGTGTGTGTGTGTGTGTGTGTGTGTGTGTGTGTGTGTGTGTGTGTGTGTGTGTGTGAGACATATTAACTGTGTGTATCTCCTCAGGTGGTGTTTAACGTGAATAACGGGGCGGGGCGTGTGTCGGTGCGTTCGGTTGGTCACATGTTGTGTGATGGACGGTGGCACCGCCTACTGGCCAGAAAAACCAAACACACCCTGAGTCTGAGTGTAGATGGGCGGAGTTACACCACCAACAACCCTTACCCACAATCCACCTCTGCTGAGACCAACAACCCTGTTTACCTGGGAGGCTTTCCAGGTGAGAAACGGGTCAATGACAGGTGATTCAAACGTTACAACGGGTCTTAATGACCGACACTAACCTGTCTCTCTCTACCTGTCTCCCTCTCTCTCTACCTGTCTCTCTACCTGTCACCCTCTCTCTCTACTTCTCTCTCTACCTGTCACCCTCTCTCTCTACCTCTCTCTCTACCTGTCACCCTCTCTGATACAGTCGGGGTGAAACAGAACTGCCTGTCGATCAGCTCCAGGTTCAGAGGTTGCCTGAGGAACCTGCGGCTCGTTAAATCTCACCTGAGTGACGTTCTGGACCTGAGCTCCGCCCACTTCCTGTTGGGAGTCACTCCTAACTCGTGTCCTGTTGCCCAGTAACACCCAACCGGGCTCTGATTGGTCCGCAGTCAAGCAGGACAAAGGATTGTTAATGTTGTTAAAGTGAAAGTAAAGAGTCTGTTAGATGATGATCACTTCCTGCTTCACTTTGACGTTCTGTAACTTTGATCCAACTGTTTCTTCATGAATCATTAAAGATGATCTGAAAATACTTTTTATTGGCTGTAAAGGATAATTTTATTTCATTCTGAAATTACTTTTGTTAACTGACTTTAAACCAACTGGTCCAAGGACATCTGTTAAGTCTCGAAGAGACGTTTACGTGCTGGGAGCCAACAGGAAGTCCTCATACATCCCAGGGAGCAACTTTCATAAGAATCAATGAGGCTCCATCTGGAAACTATCAGCTTCTTCTAAGAGGCCTGAAACCTTTTTGTTCAGATGACTAGTCGTCATTCACTCACTGTCATATATAAAACATTAATGCTTTGTTGAAAAGTAAATCCAGCTCAAGTTCAAGAACCCTGAATCATCACTCACATCTACGCTTCAACTCTTTAAATATTTCAAGCATTTTCCTGCTGAAAGAATAAAAAGACAGAAAGTCGGATCATTTATTAATCATTTTATTCGAGTTAGGTGGGGAAAGATACATTCAGTAAGTTTTAATTTATCATGAAGAAAATAAAACACTTGGGGAGTCGTCAGTGTGTACAGTGACACTTAGGTGAGTAGTTAGTCTGTGAAGGGACCCCTGGGGGAGTGGTCAGTGTGTACAGTGACATATGGGGGAGTGGTCAGTGTGTACAGTGACATATGGGGGAGTGGTCAGTGTGTACAGTGACATATGGGGGAGTGGTCAGTCTGGTACTTGTCACCTGGGGGAGTGGTCAGTCTGGGCTTACATACAAACACAGATCAATAAATAAATACATAGACAGGTGAATAAAATAATTCATAACAAGGGTTTCCATGGCAAGATGAAAGAATGGCACATTACTATTGCATTATGGGTAAATAGAGAGCTGATTTTACAGTGGGTGGTTACAGTGCTAGCAATCATGCTATTGTACATTTGAATTAGATCCATTACCTCACCAGGTAAGACAGGTCCGCCAGGTGACCTCACAAGGTGACACAGGTGAGGTTTTTATTACAGAACTTTCAGATGTGATACAAACTGATTACTGAATATTACATAAGGCTGCTGTCTCTCTGTCTCACAATCAGGAGCAAATATACCTGAGTCAACCAGCCAATCAGATGTCTGCTTTAACCTTTCGGGGTCTCAGATGTGTGTGTGTGGGGGGGGCGGGGCTTGTTTAAATAGGAGGTAAATGCAGCAGCAGGACAATTTTTGGTGTTTATTTTTATGGTGAAAGTTCATTTGAAGTTGACTGGCTCTGGTTGCTATGGAAACATGTTGATGGCGTCACAGCAGTGCCACCTGTCTGTCTCTCCCCTGTCTGTCTCTCACCTGTCTGTCTCTCACCTGTCAGTGTTGAATAAATATTTTATTCCTGACTGAAAATGCCATCGTGAAGCCTTTAACTAGATCTAATCAAACTAATGAACTAATGCTAACTGTTCTGAAGCAATCGCAGCCTTTGGCCCCGCCCCCGGTCAGACAGACAGGTGCTGCTGTGTGTGTATGTACAGGTGTACATGCATATGTGTGTGTGTGTGTGTGTGTGTGTGTGTGTGTGTGTGTGTGTGTGTGTGTGTGTGTGTGTGTGTAAATCCTCAGTTCCATTGATGTCCACTGGGTGTCGCTGAAAAGTGTCTACAGTTGTCCCTGGAGTCTGGACTCCAACTCCCATAATGCAGCAGAGGCTTCCCATTCAGTCCTGAAAGAAAGACAGACTCAGCTGTGAGACAAACTTCAAAACTTAAGTAGAGATATTCTAAATGGGAAATTCATTTAGGACGTTTTCTCTTTTTTTTTCTTGTGTAGAATTAATGAACACTGTCACAAGAAATGATCCTTGAATCCTTAAGATAGGAAGGATAAAACATGCTCATGCTAGTTAGCATAGCACAACAAGTTTCAAAGCATTAACCAGACTGCTAGCATAGCATAGCATGTTAACAGTTTCTGATTCTGTCCAGTGAAGACAAGAGTGTGTTCAGGTGGATAGGAGGGGGCGGGGCCAATCAGAAGATTCCCTTCTCTTCCTGTGTTCTCTGGTACAATCAGAACCTCTGAGCTCCTGTGTTTTGTCGGTGTTTGTCTCTCCTGGTCAAACTTCATGTTCCTGAACACAACCATTTGTGTAAAACATGCAAAAACCATGTTATGAACGCTGCCATGCACCAGCCAACCAATCAGCATCCAGCACGGGACTCCACCTGTTACCTGTGATGTCACTAATCGATCACATGATCAGGAGAGACCTCTGTTTCTTTATGGACAACGACTCGTGTGACTGACAGCTCAGGATGCTGCAGCCTTGCCTCGCTGAGCACATCGGCCAGAGCCTTAAAGAGAGACACCGGGATCAGAACCTGGTCCAGGATGATGCTGGGTCAGGACTAACCCAGGACTGACCAGCCCCAGGTCTGTCCTGGGTTAGTCCAGGTAAGTAAAGGTCTGTCCTGGGTTAGTCCTGGTACGTATTGGTCTGTCCTGGGTTAATCCAGGTAAGTAAAGGTCTGTCCTGGGTTAGTCCTGGTACGTAAAGGTCTGTCCTGGGTTAGTCCTGGTACGTAAAGGTCTGTCCTGGGTTAGTCCTGGTACGTAAAGGTCTGTCCTGGGTTAGTCCTGGTACGTAAAGGTCTGTCCTGGGTTAGTCCTGGTACGTATTGGTCTGTCCTGAGTTAGTCCTGGTACGTAAAGGTCTGTCCTGGGTTAGTCCTGGTACGTAAAGGTCTGTCCTGGGTTAGTCCTGGTACGTAAAGGTCTGTCCTGGGTTAGTCCTGGTCTGTCCTGGGTTAGTCCTGGTACGTATTGGTCTGTCCTGGGTTAATCCAGGTATCTATTGGATAATTCCTTTTTCTAAAGCTGTTTTCTGTGTTCAGTCATCTTTACAAAGGGGAGTTCTATTTCCACTCACCTGGTCGTGGTCGATTTCTGTGTCTCCAGAAATCACGATTCTCTTCTCGATTCTGGTTTCTGAAATGCCGCCTTTTACCGTCTGAAGAAACAGAGACAGAGAAACTCTTCACCTCTTCTGTCTCCTGATGGGTGAAACAGTTATATATGGTGTGTTACCTTGGTGATGTGTGTGGTGGTTTTGGTTACGGTGTGTTACCTTGGTGGTGTGTGTGGTGGTTTTGGTTGTTGTTAGTTACCTTGGTGGTGTGTGTGGTGGTTTTGGTTACGGTGTGTTACCTTGGTGGTGTGTGTGGTGGTTTTGGTTACGGTGTGTTACCTTGGTGATGTGTGTGGTGGTGGTAGTGTTGGAGGTCTCAGCAGTGAAGGTCTGGGAGCTCAGCAGTAAACCGGTAGGAGGATCAGAGTCTGTGCGGCTCTGAAACATTCACATCAAATACAGAGAAGCTACATTTACTGGAGGTGGTTCTGGTGGCAGCTTGTGTCATTTCATAAAAGTGAACTCAACAAATACATTCTATGATAAAAGGTATGTTTATTATCTTTCATTCATCATTAATCCATTAATGGTGGTAAAGCCCTTCTCTTATACTGTATCACATTCTGTCCTCACCCCTGGAGCTTCATATGTGAGAGTCTTCCTCATCACTGGGACCTCCTGACAGACACAGAGAGGAAACATTCACACATTTATCACCTCACACATATGTTGTTCATATTAATCACAGCTGATGTTTAATCTGTAAATATCCAGAGAAGCTTTCATAATGTTCCGTCTGCTGGTTCGCTCGCCCTTTAACATGAAGATCAGCTTACCAACATGTTAGAAGAGACGTTTGACATCCGGGGCAGGTTTAACCGGGGCAGGTTTAACCGGGGCAGGTTTAACTGGGACAGGTTTAACTGGGACAGGTTTAACTGGGGCAGGAGTCAGTGGGACAGGTTTAACTGGGACAGGTTTAACTGGGACAGGTTTAACTGGGACAGGTTTAACTGGGGCAGGTTTAACTGGGACAGGTTTAACTGGGGCAGGAGTCAGTGGGACAGGTTTAACTGGGACAGGTTTAACTGGGGCAGGAGTCAGTGGGGCAGGTTTAACTGGGGCAGGTTTAACCGGGGCAGGAGTCAGTGGGGCAGGTTTAACTGGGACAGGTTTAACTGGGACAGGAGTCAGTGGGGCAGGTTTAACTGGGGCAGGAGTCAGTGGGGCAGGTTTAACTGGGGCAGGAGTCAGTGGGGCAGGTTTAAAGGAGGAGTCAGTGGGGCAGGTTTGGAGTCAGTGGGGCAGGTTTAACTGGGGCAGGAGTCTCAGGTTTAAACCAGGTTTGATCCTGTTACCTCCTGCAAAGGTTTGGACTCATCATCGTCATCACTGCTGTCGGACAGCTGCTTCTGATTGGCCGAGTGGGGGGAGCGCCCTGAGGTGGGGGGCTAAAGAGGGAGGAGGGGAGTTTTCTCCGAAGCTCCACTCTCCCTCGACCTCCCCGTCAGAGTCATCGGAGTCCTGGTCATCGTGGTAACGCCGAGACCCCAGAACAGAATGGGGTCTGGTGCCGGGGCTGCTGTTAACCTCCATGGTAGCTTCCTCCTGCTCACCGTGGCTAACTGCAAAGTTAGCGTTAATGCTATCCTGATTAGCATCGTTAGCATCTGGGCTCTGAGCCTGTCTGACGGCCGCCTCCATGGCTTCCTCCACAGCTGCCTGTGCTACCACGCTGATAGCATCCTCGCTAGTGTCGCTAGCATCGCCATCGCTAGCCGGGCTACTCGGCTCGTCGTCGCTGACGTCGTAGTAGCTAACCTCACGTCTATGTGCTGGACTATTAGCCTGGTTAGCATCATTAGCATTGCGAGTGTCATCAACACTAGCCCATTGCTCTGTGACATCATCAGCATGCGTCATGCAGGCCCCCGGTGGAGGGGGCGGGGGGTTAGTTGGCGGCGGGCCAACAAGGTTTCTTAATGCTACCTGAGGCTGGTCCGCCATTGGCTGGTCCTGGTCACATGGCTCCGTCATCAGGAACACCGTCTCCACCTTCTCTGACGTCTGAAACAGAGTGAAGACAGAAACGGTTCAAGGCCGGCCCACCAAACGTCTACTTCTTCTTCAAATGTTCTTTATTGAGAGGACATGAAACTGTTCTGGAGTCTGATGTCTGATCAACATTATGAACGCTTCCTTCACTCAGAGTCACATGACTCATGAGTTACAGCTCCGTGACCAATCAGGGTTTCACAGGTACTGAGGTATGGAATTCACCAGGGTGACAGACAGGTACACAGACAGGTAGACAGACAGGTACACAGACAGGTAGACAGACAGGTAGACAGACAGGTAGACAGACAGGTAGACAGATAGGGAGATAGACAGGTAGACAGATAGGGAGATAGACAGGTAGACAGACAGGTAGACAGACAGGTAGACAGACAGGTAGACAGACAGGTAGACAGACAGGTAGACAGGCACCTTCAGCAGGTTGTGTTCTTTGAAGGTGTTTTGTTCTCTGGCTGAGGTCAGCAGAGCGGTGAGCTCAGGAGACATTTCATCAAATGTAGGTTTAGGCTGCACACACACACACACACACACACACACACACACACACACGCACACGCACACGCACACACACAAACAAAGGTTAGAAAGACAGACAGGTAAATTAAAGAGAGACACTTCAGATCTTTGATTTGCAGACATCTCGAAAAATAAATAATTAAATTAGATGAAAATGTTTTATTCTAATTAGAAACTGACAGCCATGCAGGGGGCGTGGTCAGATAGCATATGGGCGTGGCCAGAGAGGGCGTGTAGCAGAGATTTGTTAGTAATTAGTCTGTAATTACTAACCAATGGAATTTAAAACAGGTTTCATGGTTTTCAGTCGACATTTAAATATATGAAACATTATAGTTTCTATTGTGTTCTACTGTGATCTACTGTGTTCTACTGTGATCTACTGTGTTCTACTGTGTTCTACTGTGATCTACTGTGTTCTACTGTGATCTACTGTGATCTACTGTGATCTACTGTGATCTACTGTGATCTACTGTGATCTACTGTGATCTACTGTGTTCTACTGTGATCTACTGTGTTCTACTGTGTTCTACTGTGTTCTACTGTGATCTACTGTGTTCTACTGTGATCTACTGTGATCTACTGTGTTCTACTGTGTTCTACTGTGTTCTACTGTGATCTACTGTGTTCTACTGTGATCTACTGTGTTCTACTGTGTTCTACTGTGTTCTACTGTGATCTACTGTGATCTACTGTGTTCTACTGTGATCTACTGTGTTCTACTGTGATCTACTGTGTTCTACTGTGATCTACTGTGATCTACTGTGTTCTACTGTGATCTACTGTGTTCTACTGTGATCTACTGTGTTCTACTGTGATCTACTGTGTTCTACTGTGATCTACTGTGTTCTACTGTGATCTACTGTGTTCTACTGTGATCTACTGTGTTCTACTGTGTTATACTGTGATCTACTGTGTTCTACTGTGGAGTAGTACTGTGGATATTTGAAACTGTCCCAAAATGATAATAACTTTCTAAACTTAGTAGTTGTAAAAGTTAGAAAAAAATAAAATAAATCATCTCTGTGTTTAATAAACATTATTATATGAGTTAGTATCTTCTCTTCTGTCAGTCACATAATAAAAACAAAGACCTGTAACAGCTTCTCTTATAATGTAGATATAGATAATAACATGATAATAGCTGATTATTAAAATACCTCCAGAGAGAAACCAGTCAAAGGTCAACAGACAGGAAGTGAAGAGCCATAAAATAAAAGAGCAGCCAATCAAATAAACCCAGAAAACAGGAGAAAAAGAACAACAAGAATAAGATCTGCTGGTTTGAACCCTTCTGACTGATGGAGGAGCAGAAACAAAATGGTGTCTGGGAGGAGGTGAAGGGAGAAGCAGAGGAGTTTAAACTGAACACTGCAGCTCCACACTGCCTCCTAGTGGACAGACTGTCTACTGCAGCTCCACACTGCCTCCTAGTGGACAGACTGTCTACTGCAGCTCCACACTGCCTCCTAGTGGACAGACTGTCTACTGCAGCTCCACACTGCCTCCTAGTGGACAGACTGTGTGTCTACTTCAGGACACCCTGAAAACTGCAGGACAAACGGCCTCTCTCTGGACTCACTGCTCACTGTTAGACACACTGCCTCCTGCTGGACGCTGAACTAACTGCATCAGAATGATCTCAGATGTTTAGTCAGAGCTGAAGTGTTCAGTTTGACTTCCTGTCGGCCCTGCGAGGGTTAACGTGTCGCTG
This sequence comes from Anoplopoma fimbria, assembly GCF_027596085.1. Classification (NCBI taxonomy): domain Eukaryota; kingdom Metazoa; phylum Chordata; class Actinopteri; order Perciformes; family Anoplopomatidae; genus Anoplopoma; species Anoplopoma fimbria. Next base: position 546,698 of record NC_072469.1, on the reverse strand, counting down.
CCGGGTCGCCCTGTGCTCCTCATGCTTGTTTCCATGCCGACCACCAACCAGCCAATCAGCATACCAGTCTGGCCATGGAGGGCGACGTCCTGACTGTCAGGTGACCCGGTGAGGGGGCGGGGCTTAGACTCCGCTCAACCAGAGGGGATTTAGGAGGAAGGAGGGGGGTCAAAGGTGAGATCACAGAGGCTCCGCCTCCTCTGTGGTCATCCCTACTGATGACATCACTGCTGAAGCCGCTGACACCGGGTGGCGGTTCTGACGGTGAGGTCGGCGTCTTCACCTCCCGTATGGTGATCAACGGTCCCCTTGTGATGACATCATCAGCGGTGGACAGTGGGATGATTCTGACCTGCCTGCCCATCTCAGTACTCGCTGTTGTCATGGTGACCTGTGAGCTGCCGTCTGTTATCGTCATGGTAACAACCTTTCCTGAGGCTGTGTCGTAGCTCCGCCCCACAGTGAAGCTCTTCTCTCTGATTGGCTGAGGATGAGCTTGGTTCGCTATGAACCCGCCCTCCTGGAGCGCACAGGTGATCAACATCAAACACACACAGACTGTTTAACCAATCATGTGACAGGTGAGGAGGACAGGTGAGCTCAGTAACACCTGTTTGTGTTTGACTGACAGCCGAGTGGACCTACCTCTGCTGAGCTGCTGTCCAGTGGGAGGGCCTGAGAGACAGACAGAGAGACAGACAGGCAGACAGACAGACAGACAGGCAGACAGACAGGGAGACAGACAGGCAGACAGACAGACAGACAGACAGACAGACAGACAGACAGTTACATGGTGTTTTTTTCCTCTTCTTCACTTCCAGACCCAGGAGTAACTGCTGTGTGTGTGTGTGTGTGTGTGTGTGTGTGTGTGTGTGTGTGTGTGTGTGTGTGTGTGTGTGTGTGTGTGTGTGTGTGCGTGTGCGTGTGTCTGTGTCTGTGTGTGTGTGTGTGTGTGTTGATGGTCTCCTCACCTCGTCTGGTTCCAGTGGTTCGATCATCGGGGAGTCGTCGACTCGTCGTAGAGGAGAGGAGGCCAGACGTTTCTCCCACTCCGTCATCCCTCCTCCTCCTCCTCCTCCTCCTCCTCCTCCTCCCTCTAAGAAGGAGCGTCTCAGAGCGCTGATGGTGCTCTGAGGCTTCTGCTCCTCCTCCGGACTCCCCAGCGTCTCCTGGAGACAGAAACAAACTGAGTCCCTGTCAGGAGAGGAGACCATGATCCAGAACAATGGAACCAGTTTACCTGAGTCCTCAAGTCTTCATCCTGGTCAGACTGTCAGACAGACAGGCAAACAGACAGACAGAGAGAGACAGAGAGAGAGACAGGTTGTTGTTAGAGTTTCCATCCACAGACAGGTGTCAGTTATGTTTGAGTTGTAATGTAAGTATCCCTCAGACCTCGGTGGCGGTCAGATCTCCGTCCACGGCCGTATCCGTCAGCTCCGTCTGCAAACACACACAGGACCTCATCACCTCCTCTGCTTTATATAGGATATATGTGAGACAGGTGAGGCAGGGGAGACAGGGGAGAGAGGGGAGAGAGGGGAGACAGGGGAGACAGGGGAGACAGGGGAGACAGGTGAGAGAGGGGAGACAGGTGAGACAGGTGAGACAGGTGAGAGAGGTGAGAGAGGGGAGACAGATGAGAGAGGGGAGACAGGTGAGAGAGGTGAGACAGGGGAGAGAGGGGAGAGAGGGGAGACAGGGGAGACAGGTGAGAGAGGTGAGAGAGGTGAGACAGGGGAGAGAGGGGAGAGAGGGGAGACAGGGGAGACAGGTGAGAGAGGGGAGACAGGTGAGACAGGTGAGAGAGGGGAGACAGGTGAGACAGGTGAGACAGGTGAGAGAGGTGAGAGAGGGGAGACAGATGAGAGAGGGGAGACAGGTGAGAGAGGTGAGACAGGGGAGAGAGGGAGAGAGGGGAGACAGGTGAGACAGGTGAGACAGGGGAGAGAGGTGAGACAGGGGAGAGAGGGGAGACAGGTGAGACAGGTGAGACAGGTGAGAGAGGTGAGGGGGAGGCAGGGGAGAGAGGTGAGAGAGGGGAGACAGGTGAGAGAGGGGAGACAGGTGAGACAGGTGAGACAGGTGAGAGAGGGGAGAGAGGTGAGACAGGTGAGACAGGTGAGAGGGGAGGGTGAGACAGGTGAGACAGGTGAGAGAGGGGAGACAGGTGAGACAGGTGAGAGAGGGAGACAGGTGAGAGAGGGGAGACAGGTGAGACAGGTGAGAGAGGGGAGGCAGGGGAGAGAGGGTGAGACAGGTGAGACAGGTGAGAGAGGGGAGACAGGTGAGAGGGGAGACAGGTGAGACAGGTGAGACAGGTGAGAGAGGGGAGGCAGGTGAGAGAGGGGAGACAGGTGAGACAGGTGAGACAGGTGAGAGAGGGGAGACAGGTGAGAGAGGGGAGACAGGTGAGAGAGGGGAGACAGGTGAGACAGGTGAGACAGGTGAGAGAGGGGAGACAGGTGAGAGAGGGGAGACAGGTGAGACAGGTGAGAGAGGGGAGGCAGGTGAGAGAGGGGAGACAGGTGAGACAGGTGAGACAGGTGGAGGGGGAGACAGGTGAGACAGGTGAGAGAGGGGAGGCAGGTGAGAGAGGGGAGACAGGTGAGACAGGTGAGAGAGGGGAGGCAGGGGAGAGGGTGAGACAGGTGAGACAGGTGTTTGTTACCTTGGTTTCCTGCTTCTGAGGAGTTGGAGGACTTTGCTGAGAAATCTCTGTCGCTCTGGTCTCTCCTCCTCCTCCTCCTCCTCCTCCTCCTCCTGCTGCACCTCCTCCTCCACCACCAGCACCTCCTCAACTAGGAGATAGGAGACAAAGAAGCAAGGAGAGGAGACAAGGGAACGAGGAGACAGGAAGAGGAGACAACAAAGAGACAAGGAAACAAGAAGACGAGGAGGAGAGAAGGAAACAAAGAAACAAGAAGAGATAGAAGGGGGTGTGGTTTAGTGCTTCAGTCACATGGTCTACTGTCTCTCCTCTGATTGGTCGTTTTTCTGTACCTTTCTCTGCCCTCCTCTCTTCAATCAACCTCTCAGGCGTTACCGTGGTGATGAGGTCACTGACGGCGATGGCTTTGGACGCTCCGTACAGCCCGGCGCCCATATCTACACACACACACACACACATACACACACACACACACACACACACACACACGCACACACACACAAACACACGCACACATACACACACACACGCATACACACACACGCACACACACACAAACACACGCACATACACACACACACGCATACACAAACACACACACAAACACACACACACACACAAACAAACACGCACACACACACACACACACACACACACACTGTGATGTCAACAACAACAATCATAATAACCATAGCAACCATCAGCCAGCAGCTGTAGCAGTAACCATGGCGATCACTGTTCATATGTTCATCGGCAGCAAAGCCGATGAACATATCACCCAATCAGCGCTCAGGGAGCATGCAAGGCAGCCCGGGCCAATCAGCCAATCAGCATTCAGAACCACCACAAAGCCATGACCACGCGGCCATGCTAACAGCGCTAACGACGCAGAAAAAGTTCACAAACATAACAATGCTAATTATGCTCATAATGCTAATTTAAGAGAGTCAGACCTACTTCCTGTCAAGCTCAAAGAAAAACAACTGACGGATAGAAAGGGGCGGAGCTTAAGAAGAATGTAGACGAAGCCACGCAAAACCAATTTTTCACGCGATGCAATTATTTGCAAAGTTGTGAATTTACAACGGACGACAATGAGTTATTTACGAGTTAAATTTTTATTGTGTAATTTGCGTGCCGCTTTGCTAAAAGCCTGTGTTAAAGCTGCATTCTCTCCACTGTCCACCAGGGGGCGACTCCTCTGGTTGTATAGAAGTCTATGAGAAAATGACTCTACTTCTCTCTTGATTTATTCCCTCAGTAAACATTGTAAACATGAGTTTATGGTCTCAATCTCTAGTTTCAAGTCTTCTTCAATACAGCATGATGTTCATTTAGTAAATGATGCTCCATTTAGAGTCAAACAGACCATAAAGCAGGGGATGCTTTAGGGCGGGGCTACACACTGATTGACAGGTCTCTAACACGTCGTTGTTTTTAACCGTTTCATTTGTTTTCACTTCATCAAAGTTAATTCTAACATTTAAAACGTCTTATTTCTGACTTCACGTCTGATCGTGTTATTGGCGACAGGATGGAGGTCTGACTTCATGTGATGACATCACCAGAAACACAAGAGCTGATTGGACAGAAATAAACACAGCTGATCACAGATGTGTCTGAATGAAGCAGAGCTCATTCAGCCAATCAGTAAGCAGCATTCGCTCACACGCTGAGGGAAGTGAAGCATTCAGAGCTGTGGCCAATCACAGAGCAGTACTACTACAGTACTACTACAGTACTACTACAGTACTACTACAGTACTACTACAGTGCAGTGTTACTGCAGTGATGAGCTCTACCTGAGTGTGTATCACCGTTGGCTTTGGGGGACGGTTTGATGGCTGGGGAGCCAATCAGAGAGGACGTGGGCGTGGCCCTCGGATCTGAGGACCAATCAAAGCTCTAGTCACAAGACAAAGCTGGACTCCTGAACCTGAACCCCCAAAACCTGAACCCCCAAAACCTGGTACAGACAGCACTTCTGGTACTAAAACTACTGGAACCAGTGCGACCAGTACTTCTACTACTGGAACCAGTGTGACCAGTACTTCTACTACTGGAACCAGTGTGACCAGTACTTCTACGACTGGAACCAGAACTACAATAACAGAGACCAGGAATACTACAACTGGGACAAGAACTACTACTGGGACCATTACCAGTACTACCAATGAGATGAGGACAACCACCATGACCAGTATTGCTGCTCATATTAGCGACTGTGGCTCAGGTGGTAGAGCGGGTCGTGGCGGTTCGATCCCTTCTCCACATGTCCAGGAGTCCTTAAGCGAGACCCTATGTTTCCTCCGCGGGCCCCTCACAGGAGACCACTGCCCCTAATGCTTATGATGGCTCAAATGAAGGGTCAAAGTTCAGTACTTTATTCACTATCAGGACCAGGACTAGCTCAGCACTGTGTGATCAGTATGAGTACCTCCATCCAGGCTGCGGCTCAGAATGTTCCTCTTGCTGATGCATCGTGGGAAATTGGGTGCAGGTCTGGAGATCTGAGAGCTGGCTCTGCGGCTCTGCATCTGAGTCCGACCGCTGTAGCGAAACTTTGAACCCAGAGATAGAAACTTCTTAGGCGTCTCCTCTGGAGACATCAACCTGAGAGACAGACAAGGACGAGAGAGACAGAAGGTTTAGTCATTTTACGTTAAGTCATTTCACAAAAATCGGGACATTGAACACATCACTGACCTGAAGAAGGAGTGATGCTCCACACACACTTTCCACAGTCGTTTAGCTGCTCTGTGGTTCAGCAGCTTGAAGCCAATGGTGGACTCAAACTGGTCAAACTGGGGACAGAGACATAAACTGGTCAAACTGTGTTTCATGATTTCTAGTGAAACGTGTCTCCAGTCTCTGATCAGCTGACCTGTATTTATTTATCTCTCTGTCTTCTTCTGTGGTGTGTGTGTGTGTGTGTGTGTGTGTGTGTGTGTGTGTGTGTGTGTGTGTGTGTGTGTGTGTGTGTGTGTGTGTGTGTCGTCTCACCTCTCCAGGTCGGATCTTGATGTAGAAGTTGTTCCTTTTGTACGAGATCTTCAGGATCTTCGGCCACGAGAATCTGTTGATCCTCAGTCGGTCTCTGTAGACCAGCAGACCGCTACTGCACACGCCCAGCATGATGGCCACGCCCTCCGAGTCCTGCACACACACACACACACACACACACACACACACACACACACACACACACACACACACACACACACACACACACACACACACACACACACACATCATGGACTCATGAATGACTACACTGGATCGGGTCCTTTGAGTATGAACGAGTCTCATCGATCATCCCATAATGATCAACTCCCTAATGTTTACAGTTTTGTATTTGACCTCTGACCTCTGCACTTCCTGTCTGTCTCTCTCTGTCAGCCATGAGTTCCAAATCTAGAACTTTTACTTTCAGTACAACTGTTACATTACAGCAAAGCTCTTCATATTACATATATATATAACATGGCACCTTGACCTTTGACCCTCTGGCTCATATATCTGATATCAGAGACCAAAGAGACTGTCTGTCTGAAACCTAAACCATTAAAACTATGACGTTTGATTGACATCCTAATGGGGTTTAATGGTTTCTGGCAGTTTGATGAATGAGTTCGATGGTTGCAGTGCATTCTGGGTATTCTGGGAACAGGAGCAGAGTGTGAAGTGAAAATGTTTTCTGAGCTGAATGAACAGAATCAGAAGAAGAGGAATAAAGGACACACTGATGACATGAAGGTGTGTGAACACACACACACACACACACACACACACACACACACACACACACACACACACACACACACACACACACACACACACACACACTCACACACTCACACACAGTCTTACCTCTGACTGAGCTGAAGGCAAACAGTCAAAGCGACTTCCTACCATCTACTCCGTTCAGACAGACGAAACAAACAGAGAAGAAGAACAGCTGGTCGACGTGAGCGAATCAAACACATCAGCAGCGCTGCGTTCAATGTTCCTCCAGAACATCGGACATTCAAACTGCACAACGGGACACATTGGTGCAGAAAACAGAGAGTGGCTTGTGATGGACGTTCGGACCTAAAGGATGCTGGTTTGTGATCAGGATGTAGGGGGGACGCTGTCATGACGACTCAGTCTGTTCATCTTCACCTCTGATGACCTCATTGTTACTATGAGGTCAGAACCAGAAGCTTCCTGGTTTCTGTAGTCTCGGTTTGGACCAATCAGGGTTCAGAATGAGTGAAGAGTCTTAAACTACTGGAGGAGCTCTTCATTCTGTTCATCAATGTGATGAATATGAATATTATGTCCTATCAGAGAACGTCTGCACACATTAATATAATAAACACATGTAGTTATGTCAGATCTGGAGCAGGGATTCATCTCCAGTGTTTCATGTAATATCATCTATCGATCCGTGAACTGAGCTCTGATTGGTCAGGAGGCGGAGCGTTTATCTCAAACACCAGCTGCTCCATCAGCATCCGTTACCGTGGTGATCTACCAGGTAA
>NC_072469.1:534502-537002 GCF_027596085.1 Anoplopoma fimbria | reverse complement strand
TATATTATATTATATTATATTAATCACAGTACCCGGGTCATAGTCTCCGAGCTCTGATTGGACGCTGTAGGAGCTGAGGACGGTGTGAGTCGCAAAGGAACACGGGAGACGACCGGAGACGATATCCTGTCTGAGCTGGAGACACAGGAAGTACCTGCAGACAGAACGGAGGGCGTCAACTCTCTCAGGCGTCCAAACAGGTAAGACATGTTTGTATTCATCTGTGATTGACAGCTGAGTGAATCTACCTGGTGATGTCCTCAGAGAGCTGGGCGGGGTCAGGAGGGTAGAACTTCACGTTAAAGGAGAAGTTCCAGGGAACGCCTGAGAGACAGCGAGGAGGGAAACACTAACCCCTTTAATTCAATTCAATATTACAATTAAAGTTACTGATTAGATTACCTGTTAACCTGGAAACCAATGATCACATTTTAATGCCCCGCCCACAGAGAAAGGGGCGGGGCTACTGACCTCTGACCTGCTTCTTCATCTCCTTTGATGGATCCAACCAGTTCTATAAGAGAGAGGACAGAGAGTGAGACAGACAGAGAGAGACAGACAGACAGACAGACAGACAGACAGACAGACAGACAGACAGACAGAGAGAGACAGACAGACAGACAGACAGACAGACAGAGAGACAGACAGACAGACAGACAGACAGACAGACAGAGACAGACAGACAGACAGAGGGCAGACAGACGGGTACCTTGTTGTTGTCCATGTCTCTGAAGCACAGAGAGAAGTAGTCTCTCTCCAGCAGGTTGACGTGTTCACAGACTTTATCAAACAGCTGAACTCCTCGAGCTCGTTTCTACAGGAAGAGGAGGAGTTATGACTGTTATCACGTCACCATAGCAACACGTTTCCATGGTGTCTCCCCTCCCCCTGTCTCCCCCTGTCTCCCCCACCTCCCCCTCCACCTGTCTCCCCTCCACCTGTCTCCCCCTGTCTCCCTCCACCTGTCTCCCCCTGTCTCCCCCACCTGTCTCCCCCACCTGTCTCCCCCTCTCACCTCCACCTGTCTCCCCTCCACCTGTCTCCCCCTGTCTCCCTCCACCTGTCTCCCCCTGTCTCCCCCTGTCTCCCCCTGTCTCACCTCCACCTGTCTCCCCTCCCCCCCCTCCTCCCCCCACCTGTGTCCCCTCCACCTGTCTCCCCTCTCCCCCCTGTCTCACCTCCACCTGTCTCCCCTCTCCCCTCCCCCTGTCTCCATCCCCTGTCTCCCCCTGTCTCCCCTCCCCCTGTCTCCCCTCCACCTGTCTCTCCCCTCCACCTGTCTCCCCCTCCCCTGTCTCCCCCCCCCCTCTCCCCCTGTCCCCTCCCCCTGTCCCCCCCTCCTGTCTCCCCTCCCCCTGTCTCCCTCCCCCTCCCCCTGTCTCCCCTGTCTCCCCTCCCCCTGTCTCCCCCACCTCTCCCCTCCACCTGTCCCCTCCCCTGTCTCCCCTCCCCCTGTCTCCCCCTGTCTCCCCTCCCCCTGTCTCCCCTGTCTCCCCTGTCTCCCCCTGTCTCCCCCCTGTCTCCCCTGTCTCCCCTCCCCTGTCTCCCCTCCACCTCCCCACCTGTCTCCCCCCCCTGTCTCCCCCTGTCTCCCCTCCCCTGTCTCCCTCCACCTGTCTCCCCCCCCCTGTCTCCCCCTGCCCCCTGTCTCCCCTCCCCCTCTCCCCCTGTCTCACCTCCACCTGTCTCCCCTCCACCTGTCTCCCCCTGTCTCCCCCTGTCTCCCCTCCCCCTGTCTCCCCCCACCTGTGTCCCCTCCACCTGTCTCCCCTCCCCCTGTCTCCCCTCCACCTGTCTCCCCCTGTCTCCCCTCCCCCTGTCTCCCCCTGTCTCACCTCCCCCTGTCTCCCCCTGTCTCCCCTCCCCCTGTCTCCCCTGTGTCCCCTCCACCTGTCTCCCCTCCCCCTGTCTCCCCCTCTCCCTCCCCCTGTCTCCCCCCCTGTCTCCCTCCACCTGTCTCCCCCTGTCCCCTCCCCTCTCCCCCTGTGTCCCCTCCCCCTCCCCCTGTCTCCCCCTGTCTCACCTCCACCGTGCAGGTGAACAGCGAGCCGTCCAGCAGAGACACCCTCGTCTGCATGGTCCTAAAGCTCAGGGCGTTTCTGGCCGGGGAGCGAGCGATGCGACTGCTGGACGACAGGTGACTCGTCGAGTCCTCGGCCAATGAGCTCTGAGCTTGGCTCGGGGAAGGCCCGCCCTCCCCTCCCTGAGGAAGCAGGAAGTGATGTCACATTTCACATACATGATCAATAATCTGTGTATTGATGGTTTATTTCTGGTGTTTTTTGTTTACCTGTTTAGGTGTGGAGTGGGCGGCGGCTTCAGGGAAAGACTCCACCTCTTTGGACTGGGCCTCCTGTGGCTCACCTGGCTCTGTCGTCATGGTGATTCACCTGAGAGAAAGTGATGGGTTAGACACAGAAGCTGGAAGCTGATTGGCTGTCAGGGAAACGATGCGTTCACAGACAGTAAGAAACAGGAAACTCTATCTCCATTAGAGCTC
>NC_072469.1:524502-532002 GCF_027596085.1 Anoplopoma fimbria | reverse complement strand
AGAGTGGTAGTAATTGTACACACACTGTAGTATTTGTACAGAGTAGAGTGGTAGTAATTGTACACACACTGTAGTATTTGTACAGAGTAGAGTGGTAGTAATTGTACACACACTGTAGTATTTGTACAGAGTAGAGTGGTAGTAATTGTACACACACTGTAGTATTTGTACAGAGTAGAGTGGTAGTAATTGTACACATACTGTAGTATTTGTACAGAGTATTACTACTTTACGTTCTTTGACTGACAGCTCTGTGTTTGTGTTTTACTCACCAGGTTTAGGAGACAGGAAGTCAACGCCGACGACGGGAAGAGAAGAAGAAACGTGATTATCAGACCTGAACCCAGAACCCAGACCTGAACCCAGACCTGAACCCAGACCTGAACCCAGACCTGAACCCAGAACCCAGACCTGAACCCAGACCTGAACCCAGAACCCAGACCTGAACCCAGACCTGAACCCAGACCTGAACCCAGAACCCAGACCTAACCCAGACCTGAACCCAGACCTAACCTGAACCCAGAACCCAGACCTGAACCCAGAACCCAGACCTAACCCAGACCTGAACCCAGACCCAGACCTGAACCCAGAACCCAGACATGAACCCAGACCTGAACCCAGAACCCAGACCTGAACCCAGAACCTAGACCCAGACCCAACCCAGACATGAACCCAGACCTAACCTGAACCCAGAACCCAGACCTGAACCCAGACCTGAACCCAGAACCCAGAACCCAGACCTGATGATGATGAAGATGGAGGACAGATCAGACGACATGAATCAGCCGCATCACAACAACTAAACACACTTTAAATGAACCTGTGTTTTACCTGTGCAGGTGTTCAGACGTCCCAGTGATGAAGAAGATGAAGAAGATGAAGATGATGAAGAAGATGAAGATGATGAAGATGATGAAGATGAAGGTCCTTTAGAATGATGTCCGTCTCTGTCTCTCGTCCGGTCTGTTGTCTGGATGGATTAGAGGTTTTTACTCTGACTCGTCAGGCCCCGCCCACACAGATTACCCCCCCCCTCACAGCTGTCAATCACATGCTGGGGGCGGGGCTTACATCTGTTCTGGGTTCCCCCCGCAGAGGATTGTGGGACCTGTAGTGTTCTGATCAGCAGTGGAGGACAAACAGAGACCAAATGGGACATTCAGAAGACTTTAGCTCATGGTTCAGGACATGGTAACCATGGTGACCATGGTGACATGACAGGATATTATGGTCTGTATGTACAGCTTTCAGTTTGTATATTGTTATCTTATTACAGGGACACTAGACAACATGACTACAAAATAAACTGGTTTCTCTGCTGTGCTACTGGTCCTGATGGTTTCTGTCCCACTGGGACATGTGGAGCTCCTCTATGAGTCTTTGTCTCCCTCTGCTGGTGGCTGTCCTCCACTGCAGCTTTATAAACTACACTGTCCTGTCTGCACTGATGTATATTATATATGTATACATGTGTACTAATACATAGTATTAGTAGACATGTGTACTAATATATAGTAGTAGTAATACATAGTATTAGTAGACATGTGTACTAATATATAGTATTAGTAGACATGTATACTAATATATAGTAGTAGTAATACGGCTGTGGCGTAGTGGAGAGCAAGGTAGTTCTCCAATCAGAGGATCGTGGTTCGATACCCGGCTTCAGCAGTCGATGTGTCCTTGGGCAAGACACTTAACCCCAAGTTGCTCCTGAAGGCCATCGGTGTGGACTGATGATGAATGTTAGTTAGAGTCTGATGGTGGCACCTAATGGTAGCCTGTCATCAGTGTGTGAATGGGTAATGTATATGTAACATACTACTGACTGTAAGTAATGCTGTGGATAAATATAGTAGTACATGACTAATGTAATGTAATGTAATGTACATAGTATTAGTAGACATGTGTACTAATATATAGTAGTAGTAATACATAGTATTAGTAGACATGTACTAATATATAGTAGTAGTAATACATAGTATTAGTAGACATGTGTACTAATATATAGTAGTAGTAATACATAGTATTAGTAGACATGTGTACTAATATATAGTAGTAGTAATACATAGTATAACTAGTAATACATAGTATTAGTAGACATGTGTACTAATATATAGTAGTAATACATATGTGTATATATAGTAGTAGTAATACATAGTATTAGTACACATGGGGACACACTGACGTGCAGTAGTGGAGTAAATGTTTTCTTTGATGCTTTCACAGCTGTTGTCTCTTCTTCTTCTTCTCTGAGTCATCAGCTGGTCTCCAAACTAGAGGAGGAACCACAGAAGAAGAACAGAAGAACCACAGAAGAACCACAGAAGAACCACAGAAGAAGAACAGGTCCATGTCACTGGTCTCTGTCCTCACAGCTGGACGGAGACAGTCAGTCTCTGTGGATTTGATTGATGAATCACTTTTATACAATAAATAGATATAATTAAAAAAGCCTCTGTATTCAAAGTCAATGTCAACTTTATTGATCAAATATTAAACTTGTAAATATTTACTAATAAACAAAAGTCTGATTCTGTCTCATTAACAAGTGTCCACATACTTGTGGCCACAGATCATTCATTGATATTTGTTTGTCAGAGTTTTATTGGCCTCCTTTTCCCATTGGAGGAGCTTTCATCCTCATCCGGCCTCCTGATTGGTGGAGGCAGCCGTCGGTCCTCGGGGGGGCGGGGCCTGTGAGCTCCTAGAGAGCTCTGCTGTGTCGGCGTGTTGTTCAGACTGAAGACAAGAAGAAAAGAAAGAAGTTCAGTCTCCTCCTCTTCTATTCGTTTCTCCTCTTCTATTCGTTTCTCCTCTTCTATTCGCTTCTGCTGGAGAAGAAGGAGAAGTTAAAGAAGGAGAAGAAGTTAAAGAAGGAGAAGAAGAAGAAGGAGGAGAAGAAGAAGGAGGAGAAGAAGAAGAAGGAGAAGAAGGAGAAGAAGGAGAAGAAGGAGGAGAAGAAGGAGAAGAAGAAGGAGTTAAAGGAGGAGAAGAAGGAGAAGAAGAAGGAGTTAAAGGAGGAGAAGAAGAAGAAGGAGGAGAAGAAGAAGGAGAAGAAGGAGTTAAAGGAGGAGAAGGAGGAGAAGAAGGAGTTAAAGGAGGAGAAGGAGGAGAAGAAGGAGTTAAAGGAGGAGAAGAAGGAGAAGAAGGAGAAAAGAAAAAGAAAACAAAAAAGAAGCTTCAGTTTGTTTTTTACTCCAAATATTTAACTTCTGCTGCCAGAGATTCAAACCTTCAACCTGAAGACAGACAGAGAGACAGACAGGAGGACAGAGAGAGAGACAGACAGGAGGACAGACAGGAGGACAGAGAGAGAGACAGACAGGAGGACAGACAGGATAAAGAGAGACAGACAGGAGGACAGAGAGACAGGACACAGAGAGACAGAGAGAGAGAGACAGGATACAGAGAGACAGACAGGATACAGAGAGACAGACAGGATACAGAGAGACAGACAGGAGGACAGACAGGATAAAGAGAGACAGACAGGAGGACAGAGAGACAGGACACAGAGAGACAGAGAGGATACAGAGAGACAGACAGGAGGACAGAGAGACAGACAGGAGGACAGACAGGAGAGAGACAGACAGGAGGACAGACAGGAGAGACAGACAGGAGGACAGAGAGACAGACAGGAGGACAGACAGGATAAAGAGAGACAGACAGGAGGACAGACAGGATAAAGAGAGACAGACAGGAGGACAGACAGAGAGACAGACAGGAGGACAGACAGAGAGACAGACAGGAGGACAGACAGTCCATCTGTAGTCTAGTTGATCCTAAACTGGCAGTGAGACACCTGTCTGTCTCTCAGCCTGTCTGTCTGAGTGTCCCGGAGGATGGCACCGGGGTGTGTCTCCGCCCTCAGCCGGCCCCGCGGACCCTCCGGCGGGCACACGGAGCTCTGACAGCCCGCTGAACCAGAACCAGGTCTGGACCCGGTACCGGACCAGAGCATTCAGACCGAGGCGGACGGGCCGGGCTCAGGATGCCCTCAGTACTGGCTGCAGGTCTGGTCTTCAGGGTTCTGCTGCCCCTCAGCCTGACTGCAGGTAAGATCAAGTCCACTAAGAAAGTACTAGTACCACACTGTACAAATACTCTGTAAAGTACTAGTACCACGCTGTACAAATACTCTGTAAAGTACTAGTACCACGCTGTACAAATACTCTGTAAAGTACTAGTACCACACTGTACAAATACTCTGTAAAGTACTAGTACCACACTGTACAAATACTCTGTAAAGTACTAGTACCACGCTGTACAAATACTCTGTAAAGTACTAGTACCACGCTGTACAAATACTCTGTAAAGTACTAGTACCACGCTGTACAAATACTCTGTAAAGTACTAGTACCATGCTGTACAAATACTGCTACAGTAAAAGTACTAATACAATACTTTTTTCTTTTAGCCCTGAGTAGTGTCTGCAGGTATTCATGATCGTTTAGCCCTGAGTAGTGTCTGCAGGTATTCATGATCGTTTAGCCCTGAGTAGTGTCTGCAGATTTTCGTGGTAGTACGCCCTGAGTTGTGCCTGCAGGCATTAATATATTTTAGAGCTGAGTACTGTCTGCAGGTATCATAATAGTTTATCCCTGAGTAGTGTCTGCAGGTATCATAATAGTTTATCCCTGAGTAGTGTCTGCAGGTATCATAAGCCCTGAGTAGTGTCTGCAGGTATCATAATAGTTTATCCCTGAGTAGTGTCTGCAGGTATTCATTATTGTTTAGCCCTGAGTAGTGTCTGCAGGTATTCATGAGTGTATATTCAGGATTATTAGCCCTGAGTAGTGTCTGCAGGTAACAGGATAGTTTTGCCCTGAGTTGTGCCTGCAGGCATCAATATATTTTAGACCTGAGTAGTGTCTGCAGGTATTCATTATTGTTTAGCCCTGAGTAGTGTCTGCAGGTATTCATGATTATGGAGCCCTGAGTAGTGTCTGCAGGTAACAGGATAGTTTTGCCCTGAGTTGTGCCTGCAGGCATCAATATATTTTAGACCTGAGTAGTGTCTGCAGGTATTCATTATTGTTTAGCCCTGAGTAGTGTCTGCAGGTATTCATGATTATGGAGCCCTGAGTAGTGTCTGCAGGTAACAGGATAGTTTTGCCCTGAGTTGTGCCTGCAGGCATCAATATATTTTAGACCTGAGTAGTGTCTGCAGGTATTCATTATTGTTTAGCCCTGAGTAGTGTCTGCAGGGATTCATTATTGTTTAGCCCTGAGTAGTGTCTGCAGGTATTCATTATTGTTTAGCCCTGAGTAGTGTCTGCAGATTTCCGTGGTAGTACGCCCTGAGTTGTGCCTGCAGGCATTAATATAGTTTAACCCTGAGTATGTCTGCAAGTATTAGGATACGTTTGCCCTGAGTAGTGTCTGCAGGTATTCATGATTATGGAGCCCTGAGTACTGTCTGCAGGTATTCATGATCGTTTAGCCCTGAGTAGTGTCTGCAAGTATCAGGATAGTTTAGCCCTGGGTAGTGTCTGCAGATTTTCGTGGTAGTACGCCCTGAGTTGTGCCTGCAGGCATTAATATATTTTAGACCTGAGTAGTGTCTGCAGGTATCATAATAGTTTATCCCTGAGTAGTGTCTGGAGGTAACAAGATAGTTTTGCCCTGAGTAGTGTCTGGAGGTATTCATGATCGTTTAGCCCTGAGTAGTGTCTGCAAGTATCAGGATAGTTTAGCCCTGAGTAGTGTCTGCCGGTATTTGTTATAGTAAGCCCTGAGTAGTGTCTGCAGGTAGCCTGATAGTTTTGCCCTGGGTAGTGGCTGCAGGTATAAGGATAGATTTTGCCCTGAGTACTGTCTGCAGGTATTCATGACAATTCAGCCCTGAGTAGTCTCTGCAGGTATTCAAGACTATTTAGCCCTGAGTTGTGAGTTTATTTAACTCAACAAGAAAAAAGTTTGACTTGAACATCAACAAAGTTACAGAATGATCTTTCTGACGGAAGAATCAAAAACAGCATAACCGATGTGATCAATAATCTTCCTCTGTGTGTCCTTGACTTAACGAGGACACACAATCATAGACGTGTTTCCTGTGTAACATGCAGCCACCTTTTATATTAAAGTGATTTCACATTTAACACTTTGCCCTTTCAGCAGGACTGCAGAGCAAACACACAGTTACACAACGTCAAACCTCTTCATTCCTCTTCTCTTCACTGACCTCTCACTCACTTCTGATTAGCATCGTTAGCATTTCTCATTCTGCACCATGGGCTCTGTTAGCATTGAGCTAGCTGCTGTAGTGCCCATGAGCTGATGACAGATCCAAGTGGAGCCATAGATTCAGGTTTTAGGTGGAATTTCCCTTTAAAACGGTCCCACATTCCAAAGAGAGGGGGAGGTGTGAATGTGTGTGAGTGTGTGTGTGTATGTGAGTGTGTGTTTGTGTGTGTTTGTGTGTGTGGTAAGCAAGCAATGAGTCAACACACGCACACACACAGGGCCAGATGTTGCTACCTGAGAAAGTGGAACCAATCTGTGTGAGTTGTTGGGGGAGGGGAATCTAAACAGAGGGGGCGCGCTCTTCCTGTCTGCCCCCCCACACACACACACACACACACACACACACACACACACACACACACACACACACACACACACACACACACACACACACACACACACACACACACACACACACACACACACACACACACACACACACACACACACACACACACACAACACACACACACACACACACACACACACACACACACACACACACACACACACACACACACACACACACACACAACACACACACACACACACACACACAAACACACACACTGAGATGTAAATAGTGTGTGTGAGGAAGAGGAAGACATTCATCTTCAGACTGTTTATGAATCTTCTGTCAGAATCAAACTAAACAACTTTATTGACACATTTAAAGTTTACAGACGCTTTATATATATATATATATACACACATATGTGAATATATATGTGTATATATACACGTGTATATATATATATATATATATACACATATGTGAATATATATGTGTATATATACACATGTGTATATATATATACACATATGTGTATATATATATATATATATATATACACATATAAATATATATATGTGTGTGTATGAAATGCACAGTAACACAGATTGATCACATTGATGTAAACAGAGTCCTGGTCTCTGTCAGCTTGATCCTGGACCACCATGGAACCAGGTCTCTGTAGAGAGGAGGGTCAACAGTCACAGACCTGCTGCTGGTTAAACTGATGCTTTTATTTTGTTAACTCCCTGACTTCCTGCCATTGAAATCAATATCCGCTTTGATCCAGCTGAACTGATCGCTCTGATTGATCAGTGTATTGATGAACTGATCGGTGTGTTCACAGCTTGTGCGTTGAGGTTTAATGGATTCTCTCTGGTCTACGTCCTCCTGCTGCTGCTGCTGCCTCTACTGCCAGACCCGTCCTCCTCAGGTACCAAACTGATCTATACTGATCAATA
>NC_072469.1:462002-517002 GCF_027596085.1 Anoplopoma fimbria | reverse complement strand
ACTGTGGCCACTCTGTGGAGGAACCAGGTGATGTCACTCAGCACCTGATGACATCATACATTCATAATGTCACACAGTCATGATGTTACAGGAAACCGTCACTTCACGAAATGTCCCTGTGAGATGTCATAAGATAGATCAGATGTATAATAATAATCTGATTGGCTGACGGGTGTCACATGTGTCTGCAGCTGATCGACGGCATTGGTTGGTGGGCGATGGAGAGGGCGGAGTCAACAATCAGCGTGAGCTGTGACATCATCACTGCCACCAGCAACCTGAGCGATGAGGTCAGCGGTGACATCACAGCGGAGAGACGGAGAGAGCTGTGGAGGAGAACTCATGATCGCAGAGACGTAAACAAATATGAAAATTATGATTATGTTTTGATTTATTTATCATCTTCAGATTTCAGGTGTTTAGTTTAAAGTGACAGGTGTGTGACCCGTCTGTCTCTGGGTCCGTCTACAGGTGTCATCAACCAATGACAGTCCCTCTGACTCTTTTGCCCCGCCCACCCAGAGCACAGCCCTTGGATTGGATGTTTACTCCACGCCTCACTACTCTCTGAGCCAATCAGGTGAGTTTGTGGGTTGAAACCCAGTTTAGTTGTTCAGGTTCAGAGCCACTTAAGACCTGAAGAGGTCTCACTCCACCTGTTTATGAGGATACTTTAGACCTGACTGTAGACAGGTATCCTATAGGACAGACAGGTACAGGTGTGATGATAATGTCATAGGACAGACAGGTACAGGTGTGATGATGATGTCATAGGACAGCTGTCTCACAGTTCCATCATGACGCTGGTTATGTTCCGTGTGTTTGATGCTGCAGACACGTTGGAGACATGTGTGTTTGAAGGAGACGGATGGGAGGAGGAGGAGGAGGGGGAAGAGGAGGAGGAGCAGGTGAGGAGGAGGATGGCTGAGGAGGGAGTCGGTGCTGCCTCCATGGCGTTCAGCTTCCTCCTCACACAGAGTTACATCGGTGCTCTGATCGCCATGATGGCGTGGCCCATCACGTACGTGTCGTGGCTGACGTGTGTCCTGCTGCTGTGGTCGTGTGTCCTCTGGATGATGCGAGAGCGTCGCCGGTACACGCTGATGTCATCGCCCTGGCTGGTCGCCTACGGCAACCTGCTGGTCGTCATGCAGTACGTCTACAGCTTCCCCTCCATCCAGGAAGTCCCCGGACTGTTCCCGAAAAAAGAAGATCCCTGCAGGGCTGGCCTCCAAGGTACTACTACTACTACTACTACTACTACTACAAATACTACTACTACTACTACTACTACTACTACAAATACTAATACTACTAATACTACTACTAATACTACCACAACTACTACCACAACTACTACTACTAATAATAATCATACTACCACAACTATTACTACTACTACTGTTACTAATACTACCTCAACTACTACTACTACTACTACTACTACTACTACTACTGTTACTAATACTACCTCAACTACTACTACTACTACTACGAATAATAATACTACCACAACTACTACTAATACTACTACTACTAATACTACCACGACTAGTACTACTACCACTACAAATACTACTAATACTAATACTACTACTACTACTAATACTACCACGACTACTACTACTACCACTACCATGACTACTATTACTACTACTACTACTTCTACGACTACCCAGACTACTACTACTACTACCTCGACTACTATTACTACAACAACTACTATTATTACTACTACTACTATTACTACTACTACTATTACTACTACTACTACTACTGCTACGACTACCATGACTACTACTACTGCAACTACTACTGCAACTACTAATACTACTAATACTAATACTACTAATACGACTACTATTACGACTACTGTTAAATCTGACTATCAAACTGTGCTGTTGTTGCAGTTGTTGTGTCTGGTGACCTTCTGGCTGCTGCTGCGTCAGGCGCTTACTGAGAAGAGAGACAGACAGAAAGACAGACAGGCAGACACACAGCTGTCTAACATCACTGTCCACGTGGAAGGTAAGACACCCGTTTCACTGACCTGTCCGTCTCCCTGCTCACCTGTCTGTCTGACTCCGTTGTTTTATGTCCGTTAGAGGAGCAGCAGAGTGTGGATGAGGATCTGCAGGAGAAGAAGAAGGAGCTGTCCTATGAGGAGGTGCTGCTCCTGCAGACAGGAGGAGGAGGAGTGAAGATGGAGGCTCTTGTTGCTGTGATTACCAGGATGTTTGTTAAATACTGGATCTACGTCTGTGGAACCATGTTTTTCTTTGTTAGTTTTGAAGGAAAAATCGTCCTCTACAAAGTCATCTACATGGTTATGTTCCTCTGCTGCGTCGCCCTCTACCAGGTAATACTGCAAGTACTACAAGTACTATGACTGTATGTACTGTTGCTACTAGTACTGAATAGACTTAAGACCTGGTCTCGGGTCAGATTTAGAGTTTAGAAACTCAGGACTCGGTCAAGTGTTGGTGCGCGGGGCTACTGTTTGGTTTGGATCCCTGATTGGGTTTCTGGAAAGTGAGGCATCAGATAGTTCTGTAAAGTACAACAAAGGATATTGAAGTAGCTGATTTCATATGATGAACAGCATCTACCTGTCTCACTGTCTCTCTACCTGTCTTTTTCTCTGTAGTTGAACTACGAGCGTTGGCGTGCCATGCTCAGGGGTTTCTGGGTAGCCGTGGTGGTTTACTCCATGTTGGTCCTCATCCTGGTCTACACCTTCCAGTTTCCCTCGTCCCTCCACACCTGGAGCTACTACACTGGACTAAGCAAGCACAGGTACTCAAAGATACAAACGAGTACACACAGGTACACAAAGACACAAAAGTACACACAGGTACTCAAGATACAAACGAGTACACACAGGTACACAAAGATACAAATGAGTACACACAGGTACACAAAGTTACAAAAGAATACACACAGGTACACAAGATACAAATGAGAACTCACAGGTACACAAAGATATACATGGGATACACACAGGTACACAAAGACAAACAATGAGACACACAGATCCTCACTGTCTCTACGGTGTATACCGTCTCTACTGTCTCTGATGTGTTGTTGTCGTTCCAGGTTGGAGGATGTTGGTTTGGAGAAGTTCTCAGTTCCTGTTCTCTTCACCAGGATCTTCATCCCCGCTGCGTTCCTTTTGGTACTTTTTACACTTTTCTTCAGAACATTTATGTTAAATGTGATGTGAAGTTGACTCTTAACCTTGTTCTCCAGGTGTGTATTGTACACCTGCATTACTTCCACAAGCCGTTCCTGCAGCTGACCGACCTGAAGACTGTGGTGGACACACACAACAGCACCATCACCAGGTAACACACAACTCTACCTGCCGGTCATCGGGCCTCCTTCTATCCAATCATTGTCAAGATATCCTAAATCTGCTGACCAATCAGAACTCTCAGACAACTGGACTTGATTAAAATCTAGATATAGAGACCTTTGGAAATCTTCAGGAAAACAAATAATTAGTGTAAATCCAAAAACCAGAACCAGCAGATCCCCCTGGGGAGTTTTAGGATACCAAGGGGCCTGAGGATAAGAGCTTTACAACTAGTCCTCAGAACTAGTCCCCGGGTAGCCCCATACCTCTGCAGTTGATCCTCAGACACTTGTAGATTGTTCCCATACCTCTGTCGATAGTCCCCATACCTACAGTACAGTACAGTCATTTAGCAGACGCTTTTATCCAAAGCGACTTACAATCAGTAGTATATTACATATCATTCACCCATTCACACACTGATGACAGGGCTACCATGCAAGGAGCAACTTGGGGTTAGGTGTCTTGCCCAAGGACACATCGACTGCCGAAGCCGGGTATCGGAAGAGAACTACCTTGCTTTCCACTACGCCACAGCCCCATATACCTCTGTAGATAGTCCCCATACCTCTGTAGATAGTCCCCATACCTCTACAACTAGTACCCATACCTCTGTAGATAGTCCCCATACCTCTGCAGATAGTTCCCATACCTCTGCAGATAGTCCCCATACCTCTGTAGATAGTCCCCATACCTCTGCAGATAGTTCCCATACCTCTGTAGATAGTCCCCATACCTCTACAACTAGTACCCATACCTTTGTAGATAGTCCCCATACCTTTGTAGATAGTCCCCATACCTCTGCAGATAGTCCCCATACCTCTGTAGATAGTCCCCATACCTTTGTAGATAGTCCCCATACCTCTACAACTAGTCCCCATACCTCTGTAGATAGTCCCCATACCTCTACAACTAGTCCCCATACCTCTGTAGATAGTCCCCTTACCTCTACAACTAGTCCCCATACCTCTGCAGATAGTTCCCATACCTCTGTAGATAGTCCCCATACCTCTGTAGATAGTCCCCATACCTCTGTAGATAGTTCCCATACCTATGTAGATAGTCCCCATACCTCTGTAGATAGTCCCCATACCTCTGTAGATAGTCCCCATACCTCTACATCTAGTACCCATACCTCTGTAGATAGTTCCCATACCTCTGTAGATAGTTCCCATACCTCTGTAGATAGTTCCCATACCTCTGTAGATAGTTCCCATACCTCTGTAGATAGTTCCCATACCTCTGTAGATAGTTCCCATACCTCTGTAGATCGTACCCATACCTCTGTAGATAGTACCCATACCTCTGTAGATCGTACCCATACCTCTGCAGCCGCTCCTCAGACCTCTGCAGGTAATCCCTTCTCTATGATTAGACTGAATAATACCTGAAAGATGTTGAATTGCCCCGCCGCTCCTTACCTTGACGAGGTCTCTCTCTGCAGGTTGGTCCACTCTGACGGCAGCCTGTTCGACCTGTCGGTGTGTGGAGCTCCTCAGCTCTTCCTGGAGGCGGAGAAGAGCCGAGGACTAAAGGAGAGAGAGGAGGAGACCGAAGAGAAGTGGATAAAAGAGGAGGAGGAGTACCCCTGTGTGTTTGAGAGGGAAACCCTGTCTGACCACATTAAAGGTAACTGCATCATCATCATCACATGGTTGAATAGTTGAGTTCCATACAGGAAGTAGACTCCTGGTCTCTCTTCCTTAGTGCTGGTCTCCTGGAGGTTGGTTGTGGATCGTCTCTCTGTTCTGTTCCTGCGCCTCCTCCTCTCCTTGCAGCGCCTGCAGCATCTCCTCTGGTGGCTCCTGGAACTGCACATTGTCAAGATCGTCTCCTGCTACATCATCTGGGTCTCTGTGAAGGAGGTCAGCCTGTCTGTCTGTCTGACCTGTCTCTCTGCAAAGATGTGTGTTGAACCTGTCTGTCTCTCTCCAGGTGTCTATGTAAATTGAACCTGTCTGTCTCTCTGCAGGTGTGTGTGTTTAACCTGCTGTTCGTGCTGTGTGTGGGCGTGGCTCTGCCCTGCAGGGCATGGCGCCCCCTGCTGTCAGGAGTCTGTACAGTTTGGACCTGTGTGGTGACCGTCTGCAAGATGTTGTACCAACTCAACATCGTTCAGCCAATCAGATACTCCTCAAACTGCACCATGGTAACATGACAACATTATCATACCTCTATGTCTCTATAATCGTTCTTGACCAACCAAACACCTGTCTGTCTGACTTCCTGTAACAGTTTCATACTTGTCTGTCTCTCTGTAGCCAGGCAACTCCACTGCTGACCTGTCTCGCTCTGTTTTGTATTCTGGTCCAGTTGACCCCGCCCAGTGGGTGGGGCTTCGAAAGACGGACGGAAAACTGCTTGACTACCTGAGGGTGAGGAGTGACAACATAACTCTGATAGCTTAGCATCAAGCTATGATGATGATGTTAGCTCTGATAACATAGCATCATGCTAACCTGTCCCTACAGTATAACCTGATGATGTTAGCGCTGTTAGCCTTCGAGGTGACAGTTTACAGACACCAGGAGCTCTACCGTCTCCGCCGTAACGAAGTCCCGCCCCCTACCAGAACGCTGTTTCATGACATCACCAGGTGTCACCTGGACGACAGCGTGCTAAACTGTATAAAGTACTTCCTCAACTACTTCTTCTACAAGTTTGGCCTGGAGGTGAGACACACACTGAGGTTAGCAATAAGCTGATGACTTCCTGTTTTAAAAACATTTCCTTGCTCTTCCTCAGACCTGCTTCCTGTTGGCCGTGAACGTGATTGGTCAGCGGATGGATCTGTTTGCTGTAGGCCACGCCTTTGGCCTCATCAGCGTCCTATCAAAGCGCCACAGGAAGCACATCGCCTCGGTGTGGCCCAAGTACTGCTACTTCCTGTCGGGGCTGTTGTGTTTCCAGTACCTGCTGTGTATCGGGTTCCCACCGGCTGCCTGTAAAGGTACAAACTATGCTAAGCTAGCATTAGCTGCTTTTGGAACCGCTAGTAGTTCTCAGCAAAGTGGACTTCAGCCGTGTTCAGTAAGCAAACCGTAAGGAACAAAATGAGTATTGCAGAGATTTTCGATCTGTTATTGGAATTAAATCCTACAACTGTTATTTCAGGAGACCTGAAGTTAAAGTTT
Source organism: Anoplopoma fimbria (assembly GCF_027596085.1). NCBI lineage: Eukaryota > Metazoa > Chordata > Actinopteri > Perciformes > Anoplopomatidae > Anoplopoma > Anoplopoma fimbria. The sequence goes on along the minus strand of NC_072469.1, from coordinate 510,513 downwards.
AAGTTACCATGGTAACACACAGAGGAAGTGATGTAGTTGGAGAAGATGCAGGGTATTGGGAATGGAGGAATTTTGATGAGGGGAAGTTCATTAAACCGACGTTCCCTGAACAGGAAGTACTGTTTATACACAGTGTGGAACAGAACGCGGTTTAGTTTCTAGTTGTTATGCTAAGCTAGGATAACAGTTTCCCCCTGCTTCAAGTCATTGTACTAAACTAGGCCAAAGGCTTCCTCCTGCCTCTTGTCATTATGCTAAGCTAGGTTTACAGTGTGATTGATGTGGATCAGACCGATTTTCTTTTTATTGGATTAAACACAACATTTAGCATGAAACCCTTTTTTATAGTGAACATCTTTGTTATTTACAGATTATCCCTGGAGACCTCCGTCCTCCAACATGGACTCCAACGTGGTGAAGTGGCTCTTCCTCCCTGATCACCTGACACCACCGAACCCAGTGTTCCTCGTCTGTAAGATAATCATCATGAGAATCATCATCATCAAAATCTTTCTTGCTCCTCCTCATAATAACATGTTTCCTGATCTTTCAGATGATTTCTTGCTCCTCCTCATAATAACATGTTTCCTAATCTTTCAGATGATTTCTTGCTCCTCCTCATAATAACATGTTTCCTGATCTTTCAGATGATTTCTTGCTCCTCCTCATAATAACATGTTTCCTGATCTTTCAGATGATTTCTTGCTCCTCCTCGGGGCCTCCCTGCAGCTGCAGGTGTTTGAGGAGGAGCTCCAGTCGTCAGTTCAGATCCTCGCAGGAGACAACTGTGAGCTGATCGAGGATGACGGACAGGTCTCTGATCCAATCAGGAGACTCCGTCTCAACACAGGCCCTGACTTCATGCTGTGCAGGTAAACCCTGTCCACTGTCCATCTGACCTGTCTGTCTCTCTGTCTGTCTGACCTTTGCCCTCTGTGTGCACAGGTCTTACCTGGACATGATGAAGCTGATCATCTTCAGCTACATGTTCTGGTTTGTCCTTACCATCATCTTCATCACCGGGACGACCAGGTGAGTGGGCGGAGCCACAGATACCTGAAGTTAAACCTGAATACTCAGGATCAAAGTTACTACAAGGAACTTTTCACTAGTGTTGGATCAGTCTCAATTTAATACTGATGCATTTATATGACCGACATCAGGCAACCAGACCATCAGCATGAAGATCAGCTATTTCTATAGGTTATCAGATGAAACGTTAAATGAGAGGTTCTCTAAAGGGAGTCAGCTGCAGTCCTACAACATGAGGCTGTGGTATTCATGGAAACACTAACGCTTTTGTCCACAGGGCCAAAATCAACACAAATAAAAGTACCTTGTAGTGACTTGAGTTACCCCTTGACGTGTTTCTACTTCCTGTTCCAGGATCAGTATCTTCTGTATGGGTTACCTGGTGGCATGTTTCTACTTCCTGTTGGTGGGCGGAGATCTGCTGCTGAAACCAGTCAAATCCATCCTGGTGTACTGGGACTGTCTGATTGGCTACAATGTGTTCGTCATCACCATGAAGAACATTTTGTCGGTAAGATGCATCACCATCATGCTGATGTTTATTATTATACTCATAAAGTCACATGGTCATAAACTTGAACCGTCTTCCTGTCTCCACCTGTCTGTCTCTCCACCTGTCTGTGGTCAGATCCTGGCCTGTGGTTTCATCAAGTCGTTGGTGTTGAATCACTGTTGGCTGATTCAGCTCTTCAGTCTGGCCTGCACCATCAAAGGATACACCAAACGTAAGTCAGTCCACCTGTCTGTCCACCTGTCTGTCCACCTGGTCTGGTTCACAGGATGTAGCCAGTCAGTATTAGCCTGTTAGCCTTTGGCCGCCTGTTCCAGATGGAATTCTTCTTCCCGTCCAATATCTGCATGTTATAGTTCTTAAAACCTCTGTCGCTACCTGAAACAACAACGTCCTCCGAGCTCCTACTGCTGAAATGGTTCTGATGAAGATGTGGTTCCTGCTATAAGGCAGGTCTGCTTGGTTCTTTCTTTGAATCTGAATGCAGTTCAGCACGGTACAAACTCTCTGCCTGTCTGCCTGTCTGCCTGTTGTTTCTGTACGCTTCCCTTCCTGCAGCGGAGCAGCAGAGCAGTAAGCAGTGTGAGTTGCCAAGTGACGAGGCGGGCATCATCTGGGACGGCGTCTGTTTCTGTTTCCTGTTGCTGCAGAGGAGAGTCTTCAGGAGTCACTACTTCCTGTATGTGGTCCTGAACCTTCAAAACACACAACTGCTGGCCTCCAGGTACACAGTCACACACACACACACACACTCACACACACATTAACACACACACATAGCGTCACATGATGTTAATGTGTGTTTCAGGGGGGCGGAGCTCTTTGAGGCGTCCACAGTGAAAGCTGTCAGAGCGAGACTGGAGGTGGAGAAGACGTCCATGGACCTTCTGAAGAGACAGTAAGACACAGACCAGCAGCTCTGAGAGTCCTGACTGAGGCTAAACTCTTAGACATGTGTACAGATTGTAAAGCCCTCTGAGGCAAATTTGGAATTTGTGATTTTGAGCTATACAAAATAAACTGAATTGAATTGAACGGGCTGGAGACCAAAATGAGTCTAAGCAGTTTGGAGATCGAGTCAAAGACAAATCTGAACACAGAGACGAGTCAGAATCAAAACAGTGAGACGGATCCTGGACCAGGTGTTGACGGACACACCTGTCATCTTGGGTCTGGTCTTTCCTGTGAACCACTTCCTGTCTCTGTGTGTCCTTCAGGATGGAGAGAATTAAATCCCGACAGAAGAAGTTCCGCAGAGGAAAAGAGAAAATGTTGAGTTTGACCCAAGACAGCTTCCATACTGATGGTAAACAGATATGTCCGTTGTCATGGTAACGGCTGTCAATCACAGAATGAGCTGATGTGAGTGTCTGTTTGTAGATCAGGAGAACAGGAAGGGGCGGAGTCAGAAGAAGTGGTGGAGACCCTGGGTAAACCACGCCTCCAGTGAGTCACATGACCTCTGACGTAATCACTTACCTGTCAGAGTCATTCTGTCTGTCTGACCCGTCTGTCTGCCTGCAGTGGTGAGGAGTGGGGACTACTACCTGTTTGAGACGGAGAGTGAGGAGGAGGAGGAAGAGGAGGAGAAAAAGAAGGAGGAGCAGAAGGAGGAGGAGCTACCTGAGAAATCAGCCTTCCAGGTGGGTCCCATTGAATTAAAGCTGTTAGGAGGAGCTTTAACCACAAGTAGTAAAACAGTAAAAGATAAAAAATGTTCTGTCTGTCTGTCTGTCTGTCTGTCAGTTTGTGTATCACGCCTGGATAACAGACTCCAGAACAGCAATGAGAGCTCGCAACAATCAAGAGAAACTCTGGAAGAAGAACTCCTCTGATCGAAAGAGCAGGAAGGAGGAGAAGAGAGGAGGTGAGGAGGAGGAGAAGACCTGTCAATCAGTGTGTAGCCCCGCCCTAAAGCATCCCCTGCTTTATGGTCTGTTTGACTCTAAATGGAGCATCATTTACTAAATGAACATCATGCTGTAGTGAAGAAGACTTGAAACTAGAGATTGAGACCATAAACTCATGTTTACAATGTTTACTGAGGGAATAAATCAAGAGAGAAGTAGAGTCATTTTCTCATAGACTTCTATACAACCAGAGGAGTCGCCCCCTGGTGGACAGCAGAGAGAATGCAGCTTTAACACATGAGGCATTGAAGAACCAGAGGATGTCTCCTGATGACAGTAGAACGTGTTCCAATAGAAAACATTAAAGATCTTTTCAATCATCAGGGAGTCCAGCGTGTCCTTGTTGTCCAGATACTGAATGTTAACCAGCTAACTGCTGCTCCTCTCCTGCAGCTGGAGGAATCGAAGTGACGGAGGAGACGGACGAGGACGAGGAGAAGGAGGAGGGACCAGGTACGAGGTCTTCATAATTACTTTTTAATGTCTGAACTGGACCAAAGATCCTTTGTGAGGGAAGAGGCTCCACTCTGTCCCACATCTGTGATGTCACATTAGAGAGTCCTGACATCACTTCCTGTAGATCCCTGACACCCAGCTCCCCCTCCACTAGGTTGTTGATCATCAGGTGACGTTGTTTGTTTCAGACACGGTGCTGCGTCGGTTCTCCAGCACGTTGCGGTTCTGTTGGGTTCTGCTGTCGGCTCTGCTGGACTCTCTGACCACCTGGCTCAGCGGTCTGTGTCAGGAACACATCGACATCTCCACCGTCCTCCGCATCGAGCGCTGCATGCTAACGCAGCAGGCCAAGCAGGTACACATCAAGGACTACAGCAGGTGGAAGTGTTGGAACTACAACAAAGATGGAGGAGTCGTGTTGATTTGTTTTTTGTTTGATTGTTTGTTCAGGGGAATGTTCCCACCAGAGAGGCAATCCACGTTTACTACCAAGAACAGATGATGAAGGCCTCCAGAGAGTCAGGCCTGAACTACAGTACCCATGAGGCAGAGGGGCAGGCCTCAGCAGAGAGAGGAAGGGAGCAAGAAGAAGAGGCAGTGAGTCCTGACACGAATGAGGAACTGGAGAGTAACCCAGATAAACCAGAACCAGGATCACTATCAGGAGGAGCTCAACATGAACCAGAACCAGAACTAATATCAGGAGGAGATGGTCCAGGTGAACCAGAAGAAGAACCAGTATCAGGAGGAGATGATCCAAGTGAACCAGAATCAGAACCAGTATCTGGAAGAGATGGTCAAGGTCACCTAGAAACAGAACCAGTATCTATAGCAGATGGTCCAGGTGAACCAGAAGCAGAACCAGTATCTGGAGCAGATGGTCCAGGTGAACCAGAAGAAGAACCAGTATCTGGAGGAGATGGTCCAGGTGAACCAGAAGAAGAACCAGTATCTGGAGCAGATGGTCCAGGTGTACCAGAATCAGAACCAGTATCTGGAGGAGATGGTCCAGGTGTACCAGAATCAGAACCAGTATCTGGAGGAGATGGTCCAGGTGAACCTGAAGAAGAACCAGTATCTGGAGCAGATGGTCCAGGTGAACCAGAAGAAGAACCAGTATCTGGAGCAGATGGTCCAGGCGAACCAGTCTCAGCAGAGGCTCCTTCCTCAGGAGTTGAACCAGATTGGTTAACAGCAGAAGGTGACCCAGTAGAGGAAGTTAAAGTTGAAGATTACCCAGAATGCCTGGTGACTAACACCATCCAGAGATGTCGACCCAAACTGTCCCGGATGGAGAGAGTCCAGTGTTCATCGTCCTCCTCGTCTTCAGAGGAGGAACAGATGAGGTGGGTCCTCCTGTAGGAGGAGAACCATGATAAAGATTAATGTTCCGGTAGATTACGTTCCACCTGATAAATTCTGTTTCTGTTCGAACAGATCTGAAGAATCAAAGCCGACTCACACCGGAGCCTCCTCCCCCTCTCCCCCACCTCCCTCCTCCTCCCCCTCCTACAGCCTTGCTCTGGGGCTGGACCTGCAGGAGGAGGAGGCTGGGCAGGGATTCGGGAGGCGGCCGGCTCAGACTCCGGGGGAGCGAAGTGACTTCCTGTCTGACTCAGCCTCCACTTCCTGTCCGGCAGCGTCTCGCGCTCAGGAGCTGACGGCCAGTGAGCTGCTGAGGAGCAGGTGAGTCTCAGGTGAGTCTCTGAGATCCTCCACCCGAGACCCGCTGGAGGTTCACGTTCTGCTTCACCTCCGTGTTTCAGGACCTTTTACGACGAGGAGCTGGAGGCATCGGACTGTTTCTACGGCAACCAACACCAGCTGCTCCAGCTGTGCTACGCCCTCTACAGCATCCTGGCAGCCAGGTGAGTCCTGATCCACAGGTGAGTCTTCAGACCCCTCTGTTGTTGCTGAGATACTCAGACCGTCCCTCTGTCAGGTCGGAGACGGTGTGCTACCTGGTCATCGTGTTGAACCACATGGTGTCTGCCAGCTGTCTGACGTTGGTACTTCCTGTTCTGGTGTTCCTGTGGGCGATGCTGTCCGTCCCTCGACCCAGTAAGACCTTCTGGATGACGGCCATCATCTACACGGAGGTTCTGTCTGCTGCTGTCACCTCACTTTATGTAAAACGTTCTCACAGGTCAGGGTTTTACATTCAGACTACCTGTCTGTCTCTGTCCTCAGGTCACCATCGTCATCAAGTATTTCTTCCAGTTTGGATTCTTTCCATTCAACCAGAAGCTGGAAGTGGACCGCTCCAAACCATTCCACCCCCCAAACATCCTGGGGGTGGAGAAGAAGGAAGGCTGGAGACCTCCTGCAGAACCGGGCCATACTCAAGGTAAAGAACTCTAAACTATAGAACCACCGGGCCATCCTGTATGACCTCCTGCAGCTGCTTGCTTTGTTCTACCACCGGGCCATACTCAAGGTAAAGAACTCTTAATTATAGAACCACCGGGCCATACTCAAGGTAAAGAACTCTAAACTATAGAACCACAGAGCCATACTCAAGGTAAAGAACTCTTAATTATAGAACCACCGGGCCATACTCAAGGTAAAGAACTCTAAACTATAGAACCACAGAGCCATACTCAAGGTAAAGAACTCTAAACTTTAGAACCAATGCGATACTCTAACCTCATCCTCCACAGTGCCACGGACTGTGGGACCAGACTGTTACCATGGAGACTGACACCGTCCATCACCACGACAACCAGGCTGACTCCGCCCACGGTGCTGCCTCCATCGATCCGTCAGAACTCACCAGCACGCTGCGGCGTCGAGGCAGGAGACGGACTAACTCCAGCTCCACCCAGCTGCGCTCTCCTGCAGGTAGAATCTAACGCACCTGATCATAACAAGATGACAGTCCACAGGTGAGACCTCCACCTCACGCTGAAGGGCTGAGCTCCAATAACGCGTCCTGTCCCAGACTCTGAAGGTGCAGTCAGGGTTTTCCTCAGGAGTTCCTCTTTGCAGATGATGTGGTTCTGTTAGATCATTGACCCGGCGGTGAAGCTCTCCATCCCTCTGCTCTTATTGTGAGCTTTGGGTTGAGACCGAATGTGGCTGATATAAGTTTCCTTGGAAGCCGGAAGCCTGGCTTATTAATAACAAACATTTCATCCTCCCTCCTTCTTTGTTTTACAAATATCTCCATCCACAAGAGACCAAAATAACAACTCCAAACAACTGAAAGATTAAATTCTGAGCATGCTCAGTAAGTTTATTTTCCTTTACAGGCATGAGCAAATCAAACAATAGTGAAACATCAGCAGCCAGTTATTTCTTTATTTCTTCATGTTTGATACCTAATTATTTATTTTGTTTGGCTGGAGAACTGGTGGGTCACCGGTTCAAACCCCCGCACAGACTCGAACAATGTGTGACAATAAAAGGTGGTTCACATTCACATAGTTTTCCTTTGTTGTTCATTTTTCTGGAGCATTCTCATTACACACTTTATGAGGCGATGACATCATCCTGCCGGACGAGCTTAAGGACAGGAAAAAGGATTGACTGTTGGGGTTCAGAGTACTGTGGTACAAATACATTCATCGTTGTATAAGTACTGCAAACGTCGTCTCCGTGTGTTTCAGGTAGTGTGGGTTCCAGAGCTCAGCAGCCCGGCAGGTTTGATCTTCTGCTGGAGAAACTCAGAGAGCTTTCCATCAGAGCCAAGAAGTTCTCCATTAGCAGGTATGCTAACACTAAAGCTAACCCGTGTTCAGTGACAGCAAGGAACATTTACAATTTGATAAACCTAGTTTATTGCTCAGCAGATTTTATGATCAATGGATTATAGATAAAAATACTTTTTATACCTAACTATCGCAAATAACTTTGAAAAGATCCGTCAAAAGTACACTATAAGTACTGACAGATTTGTATTGACTTTGGTGGTATTAGTTCTATTAAACTCTCTCTCTCTCTCTCTCTCTCTGTCAGGTCTATGTCTCTTTACCGTCCCGTCCTTCACTTCTTCAGAGCTCTCGTCCAGCCAGAATACAGCGCCGTCACCGACGTTTACGTCCTCATGTTCCTTTGCGACACCGTCGACTTCATCATCATCGTCTTTGGCTTCTGGGCCTTCGGAGTAAAGTTTGATTTACCGATTTAATCACATGACGTTTCACTGTGAAACCCAATGTTCACTCTGTTTAATCCTATTTAATCCTGTTTAATTCTGTTTTATTTCCTTCTGTTTGATCCTATTTTATTTTGCTTTATTGTTTATTCTGGTTTATCCTATTCTATCTTGTTTAGTGTATTTATTTTCTCATGTTTATTTGTTTTTTTCTGTTTATTCTATTTAATGTTCTAATGTTTTTGTTTTATTCTTTAATGTTTTATTCTGTTATTTTCTCAGAAACACTCTGCAGCTGCTGACATCACTTCCTCCCTCTCAGAGGACCAGGTTCCTGAAGCTTTCTTGGTGATGGTCCTGATCCAGTTTGGTATGTCTACCTGTCTACCTGTCTACCTGTCTGTGTGTCCGTTTGTTTAGCTGTCTCACTGTCCATCTGTCTGTCTGTCCACCTGTCTGCAGGTACCATGGTGATTGACAGGGCTCTGTACTTGAGGAAGACCGTTTTGGGGAAGTTGGTCTTCCAGGTGATTCTGGTGTTTGGGATTCACTTCTGGATGTTCTTCATCCTGCCGACGGTCACTGAGAGGTAACTCACCTTTACCTGCTGCCTCATTAACATAATGAACTCTGACCCTCACCTGGTCATCAACATTCATCATATTCAACACCAGCAGGGCCGCATTTACTACATTTACTATGTTTAGTACATATAGTACACTGCTCAGTTAGTAAATCTTAGAAGATGTAGAAGAAGTATATATATATATATATATATATATATATATATATATATAAGTTATAGAATCTTTAACACCGACCATGACTCTGAGATATCAGTAAGACCACTGCAGTAAATAGCACCTGATGTCTGTCTGTCTCTGTCTATCTGTCTCTGTCCTTCTATCTGTCTGTCTCTCTGTCCTCAGGCGGTTCAATCAGAACCTGGTGGCTCAGCTCTGGTATTTCGTAAAGTGTGTTTACTTCGGCCTGTCGGCCTATCAGATTCGATCTGGATACCCGACACGAGTTCTGGGAAACTTCCTGACGAAGAGCTACAACTACCTCAACCTCTTCCTCTTCCAGGGGTGAGTCCAACTGTTAGCCTAGCTTAGCACAAATACTGGAAGTAAGAGGAGACTATTAGCCTAGCTTAGCAATAAGCTCTGGTTACCTGTCCGGCTCTTTACTTGTCTGCCTAACTGTCTGTCTACCGTCCGTCTCTTTACCTGTCTGTCTCTCAACCTGTCTCTCTACCTGTCTCTCTACCTGTCTCTTTACCTGTCTGTCTCTCTACCTGTCTCTTTACTTGTCTGTCTCTCAACCTGTCTCTTTACCTGTCTGTCTCTCTACCTGTCTCTTTACCTGTCTGTCTCTCTACCTGTCTCTTTACCTGTCTGTCTCTCTACCTGTCTCTTTACCTGTCTGTCTCTCTACCTGTCTCTTTACCTGTCTGTCTCTCTACCTGTCTCTTTACCTGTCTGTCTCTCAACCTGTCTCTTTACCTGTCTGTCTCTCAACCTGTCTCTTTACCTGTCTGTCTCTTTACTTGTCTGTCTCTCAACCTGTCTCTTTACCTGTCTGTCTACCTGTCTGTCCGTAGTTTCCGTCTGGTCCCCTTCCTGACGGAGCTGAGGGCGGTGATGGACTGGGTGTGGACCGACACCACTCTGTCTCTGTCCTCGTGGATCTGTGTGGAGGACGTTTATGCCCACTGCTTCGTCTTAAAGTGCTGGAGGGAGTCTGAGAAGGTATGTCTGTATCTATGTGTTCATATATATAAAGACTGGAAGCAAGAGGAGACTATTAGCCTAGCCTAGCAATACGATCTGGTTACCTGTCCGGCTCTTTACTTGTCTCTCTAACTGTCTGCCTAACGATATATATATATATATATATATATATATATGTATATATATATATATATATATTTGTGTGTATTTGTACACAGGTATGCTCTTAGCCTCACAGGCAGAAGAAGTGTCTGTACATGTATTTATATATTTTGTTTATATTTGCACGAGGAGCCTTGTGGGCAGAAGTATGTGTGCATATTTCTGACTGTGTATTTGTGTGTATTTGTGCACAGAGGTACCCTCAGCCTCGTGGGCAGAAGAAGAAGCGTGTGGTGAAGTACGGGATGGGCGGTCTGATCGTTCTGCTGCTCATCTGTATCGTTTGGTTTCCTCTGCTCTTCATGTCGCTCATCAAGTCTGTCGCCGGAGTCGTCAACCGACCGATCGACGTCTCTCTGACCATCACGCTGGGAGGCTTCCAGGTACACTCACCTGTACTGTAGTATAAGCAGCAATAGTAGTAGTTGTAGTAGTATTCGTAGTACTTTCATGACCTGCTCTTGTTGTTGACAGCCCATCTTCACGATGAGTGCTCAGCAGAATCAACTCAAAGATCTGACTGAAGAAGACTTCAGCTCCTTCACCAGCTCCTACAGCTACACACCAGTAAGTACTTAGATTCATACAACAACTGCAGTTCTGGTGCTAACTATCTCCAGGCCATGAAACCCTACACCCCCCCACCACTCCTCTCTGCTGCCTCGGGGTGACTGGTTGCCCCGTCGCTCAGAGGTCCCTGCAGCCGATCCACCCGGTCACAGCTTCTTCCTGTCCTGACCCCTCAGTGGAGGAATGAACTCCCCACTGACCTCAGGACAGCAGAGTCACTGCCCATCTTTAACCTCACCTCTTCAAGAAGTACTACCTGATAAAGAAGTACTACCTGATAAAGAAGTACTACCTGATAAAGAAGTACTACCTGATAAAGAAGTACTACCTGATAAAGAAGTACTACCTGATAAAGAAGTACTACTGATAAAGAAGCACTACCTGATAAAGAAGCACTACCCTGAGCCTTCCTCGTAGCACTTATTGTATTCATATCAGTTTGTTTCACTTATTGTATTCATATCAGTTTGTTTCACTTATTGTATCATATTAGTTTGTTTCTGTACTTTTGCTCTGGTTTCTGCTCTTAGATGCTTGTTTAAGAAAGGAGATGCACTGATGACTTCTGGTGACTAGTAGTTCTCTTGAATACCTATGTTGAATACACTTCCTGTAAGTCGCTTTGGATAAAAGCGTCTGCTACATGACTGTAATGTAATGTAATGTAAAGCTTGTAGTTTTATACCAGCAACTCTGTGGCCTGTATTTCCCAGAGTGCCTTGCAGTTCCTGGAGGCTTATGGTCATGAGGACGTGACGCTGGCGGAGCTGCAGGGCAGCAGTAACTCTCTGTGGACCATCAGTCCTCCCAGCAGGCAGTACCTGAGCCAAGTACTCAGTCTGGACCACTTCCCCCTGACTGTGTCCTGGACTGTTCAGAGGTACGCTTATCACTTTTTATGAGATTGTTACAACAATTATAACATACTATGCTATGACTTTTTTTGACAAACTATACACTTTCTTTTATTTTCAATAACACAAGATACAAGTTTTCAAGGATCATTTATTGTAAATCTGCCACACAGTCACACTTTGGAAGAAGAAATGACACAATACAACATTAGAAAAACACTAATAGTTTACCCTCGTAGTCCTGCTAAAACACTGTAAAGCATTTATTGGTCCTGCTCCATAGCTCATCTCTGAGTTGCTCACAGATTGTAATCAGATCAGGTCCTGCTCTCTGAAACACACTGCCTGATGACTTGAGGTCCATCACTACAGTGTATGCAAGGTTTTTTTCGATACAGTATGCTCATATTTTTTCTTTAAATTTTCATATCATTAACTCTGCTAAATGAATTCATTTTAGCATTAGCTGTAGTAGTAGTAGTAGTATTAGATTTAGCTTTAGTAGTACTTTCCACTCACTGCTTTAGCAGCTTCACCCCACAGATCAATAATCAATCATTGTGTAGTACTGATGGTAGTACTGATGGTAGTACTGATGGTAGTACTGATGGTAGTACTGTGTGTACTACGGTGTGTAGTAATGTGTGTACTTCATTTTAAAGTGCTGTTTGGGTTAACAGGAACCTGAGTCTGGGGGCGAAGGCGGAGCTTGCATCAGGTAAACATGTGACCTATCTGGACGATCAGACTCGGCTGGAGCTGATTCAGCTGCTGAACGGGATGAGGTCACTTCCTGTGTGAGTACAGGGGGCGGGGCCTTGTCTGAGGGGCGGGTTTATACGAAGGGGCGGGGTCATGTGTGCAGGTGTGTTGATTGTTGCAGGTAGAGTTGTGTTCAGTGTGTTTTGTGTGTGTGTTTGTTTTCAGGGTCATACAGGAAGTGTTTCCGTGTTTCATTCGAGCTCCCAGCGACTCCAACTCCAAACCCATCGAGCAGCTTTACCCAGGTAACCCCAACCCTAACCCAGGTAACCCCAACCCTAACCCAGGTAACCCCAACCCTAACCCCTAGGTAACCCCAACCCCAACCCTAACCCAGGTAACCCTAACCCAGGTAACCCTAACCCAGGTAACCCCCCCAACCCAGGTAACCCCCCCAACCCAGGTAACCCAGGTAACCCCAACCCCAACCCAACCCCAACCCAGGTAACCCCAACCCCAACCCAGGTAACCCCAACCCCAACTCTAACCCAGGTAACCCTAACCCTAACCCAGGTAACCCCAACCCCCCAACCCTAACCCAGGTAACCCCAACCCTAACCCAGGTAACCCTAACCCAGGTAACCCCAACCCTAACCCAGGTAACCCCAACCCTAACCCAGGTAACCCCAACCCCAACCCAGGTAACCCCAACCCCAACTCTAACCCAGGTAACCCTAACCCAGGTAACCCCAACCCTAACCCAGGTAACCCCAACCCCAACCCAGGTAACCCCAACCCTAACCCAGGTAACCCCAACCCTAACCCAGGTAACCCCAACCCAGGTAACCCCAACCCTAACCCAGGTAACCCCAACCCCAAGTACTCTCTGCTGACAACTAGTACTGCTCTCCTCTCTGCTCCAATCAGATGACCACTACAAGGACATCCTGCTGGCCCTGGAGCGGTCGACCAATCAGAGCCGAGAGATCCAGGACTGGTGGATCGTTGACCAACCAGCTGCCAGCCTGGTGCCCATCGGAGGCGAGGCTTCGCTGAGTGACAGGAGGGAGGCGGGGCTTCAGTTGTTTGTGTTCAGTGATAAAGTCAGTCCTCCGAGTCTGGGCTTCCTGGCTGGATACGGGTACATAACATTACCTTCAAGTACTGCAATACCTGTAGTATTATTACTGCCTTAACACATGTTGATACTGCAGTACCTGTAGTATTATTACTGCCTTAACACATGTTGATACTGCAGTACCTGTAGTATTATTAACTGCCTGATACTAACATTATTACATTAACACATGTTGATACTGCAGTACCTGTAGTATTATTACTGCCTTAACACATGTTGATACTGCAGTACCTGTAGTATTAATCCTCCTCGTTGACGATGTTGATACTGCAGTACTTGTAGTACTAATACTCCTTGCTGACGCTGTCTCCTGCAGCATCATGGGTCTTTATGCGTCGGTGGTTCTTGTCATCGGGAAGTTCGTGCGTGAGTTCTTCAGCGGGATCAGTCACTCCATCATGTTCGAGGAGCTGCCGTGTGTCGACCGCATCCTCAAACTCTGCACCGACGTCTTCCTGGTAAACGTTGAATAAAAACTTTATTAACACATATGTACGGTTGGCGTTGGTTGCTGTAATCTGATTGGTTGTTCTCTGTTCCAGGTGAGAGAGACAGGTGAGCTGGAGCTGGAGGAGGAGCTTTACGCCAAACTGATCTTCTTGTACCGATCGCCAGAGACTCTGATCAAATGGACGCGACGCTGACCTCATCGATCAATACGGAACTGATTGTAAAGTAGTTATTATGACCTGTGGTGACATCACAAATTGTGACATCATCACTGACAGTTGTCTCTAAATCTGTGGTTCCTATAGAACGTTCTCCAGATGGAACCGTCACTGATTTAAAGAGCATTAACTGAATTTTATTGTGAAGGTTTAAAGTAGTGTTATTCTCTATGTGACCAATAGGAGCAGCAGGGGGGCGGGGCTTATCTTCTGATGAATCCACACTGATCTGAGGACAGCAGTCGAGGTTCCATTCAGCGAATGTAGCACAAAATCATCAACTGGTTAGGAGCGAATAAACTCAGCTACGGTGAAGTTGATTAATGGTGATCAATAAACGAAGCCCCGCCCCACTGTGAAGTTTGAATCATATGATTGGACGTTGCTGCTGACACGCCCACATTTACTTTCTGTGATACTGGAACTAAGTTATTAATGTTTGAGTAAACACTAATCAATCAACTATCAAGGCACACAGATGATTTCACTTATTTCTATTTATTTTACTGCAGGACGAGCCTCAGTGTTTCTTTTAGCACTACCTTAGCTTTATGTTAGCTGTAATTAGCTGTATGCTAGTTCTACCTTAGCTTTATGTTAGCTGTAATTAGCTGTATGTTAGAACTACATTAGCTATATTTAACTGTAATTAGTTCTAAGTTCTACATTAGCTTTATGTTAGTTGTTTGTTAGCCATATATTAGCTTTCTGTTAGCTTTTCCTTAGCTTATTAGCCAAAATGTTCTCTTTTTTTAGCTCTTTTATGTTCATAAACCCCCTGTGGTGGAGAGGAGGGTGGATTGATACCTAAAATAGACCTACTGATAACGCTAAACACTGATATAAGAATATAGAAGGAAACCAGACCTGGGTCTGGTTTTATATATCAATGATTAGTGACCAGACGTTCTAGCTGGATGTCCCGAGTCCTGACGAACATCTCGAACACAACAATCACTACCAAATAGTTCTGATTTTTACTTTCATATTTACTATTAAATACTTGTTTTCAGTGCTTCCGTAGTGTTTATGATGATTACATGCCCATCCTGATGAAAACTCTGAAGTGATTGATTACATGAACACTCGCCAACTTAAGGTCCCGTTTGAGAATATGAGCACCCAACATAATATCGCTAACATCTGCTGTAGCTTTTGTTAGCATTAGAGTCATGTAAGGTCTACTTAGCACCACATTAGCTCTTTGTCATTTCTGTACTAAAGCTCTATGTTGGCTCTCTGTCTGCTTTCACTAGCACTACATTAGCTCTATCTTAGCATACATTAGCTCTACATCAGCTTTTAGCCTTTAAAGGTCTGCTTATAACCTGCTAACCTTTCAACGGTAGCTAACATGTTAGCTCTCGGTAAGCTTTATCAGTTCTACATTTCTTTTATGTCAGCTCCTTATTAGCTCTTGTTTAGTTGTGGCTCATTCAACCTGTGATCAGAGCTAAGCTATGCTAAGCTAAACTAAATGAAGGCTACCTTTTAAAGGAAAGATGACGTGTGAGATGAACAGGACAGGAAAGAGTCAATGAGGCCCAGTGTCAGCATGGAAACCAGTGAAAGCTGTTCACACATGTCACTGGAATCACAACACACAGAACATTTCGTCCTAGTCTCAGTCCTAGTGACAGAAAACTGGAAGTAAATGTAAGACGTTTAGAATAAAGGTATTAATCGTTAGATGGTTGTTTATAGTCAATCTGTTCACGTCACTGTATTTTCTGACTGATAATAACTGTAAACTGGTAACTTGTGTCTTCTGTGAATATTTGAAACTCAAAAAGTGAATAAGTGAAAATAAAAGATATTTGTTTACCTGACTGAGAGTCAGCTGTTTGTTGGAGAAGAAACCTGTTCAGGCACCTTTTCACTTTCTCACAATGACTGTTCAGTTCCGAGACATCTAGTGAAGCTAAATACCAGAGAATAATAGTCCAAAGCTGGACTAAAATATCTGAAAATACTGGATCAAATGTGGACTAAAATATCTGAAAATACTGGATCAAATGTGGACTAAAATATCTGAAAATACTGGATCAAATGTGGACTAAAACACAATAAAATACTGGATCAAACAGAACTCGGGGATGCGAGACTAACTTGTCTCGTCTATGGAGGAAGATAAAGAAGGAAGATCAGTTACGGAATTTATAACTGAGTTGTTTAAAAGCCATCTGATGCTTCCCGACGGCGTTGAACTCCAAATCCAGCGAGCGCACAGAGCCCTGATCCTGATCCTGATCCTGATCCTGACCCTGACCCTGATCCTGATCCTGACCCTGATCCTGACCCTGATCCCTGATCCTGATCCTGATCCTGACCCTGATCCTGATCCTGACCCTGATCCTGATCCTGATCCTGATCCTGACCCTGATCCTGACCCTGATCCTGATCCTGACCCTGATCCTGATCCTGATCCTGACCCTGATCCTGATCCTGATCCTGATCCTGATCCTGACCCTGATCCTGACCCTGATCCTGACCCTGACCCTGATCCTGATCCTGACCCTGATCCCAGCAGAGGGAGGACTTCACATCACAGCTCAGCCAATCATCTTCATCGAGCGGTGACGGACAGAGTGTATTTCTACTTGTTAACTGTACTACAGAATACACACATTACTGTGTATTGATGTACATACGTGTACATTCATCGTATACTCACCTCAGTTTACTGCACAGGTACTTTCCCTCCTTCCTCCCTCTCTTCCTTCCTTATCTCCTTCTCTCCTCCCCCCTTGATGATGTAATGACGTGGCAGTGATCAGCAGCTGGAAGGAAAGCGTCCCTCAGGGCGGGTGGAGTCACTGCTGGGGTGCGTTTGATTTCAGAGCATGGTCCATCTTAAGATACAGATAAACTTATGTATGAATAAGAATACTTTAGAGGAACTTTATGTTATTCTTTATGGAATAAGAAGCTTCGTCTCTGTTACGCCTCCTGTTGGAAACATGGGCTTGTTATTGAGTGTCAGTATATAAACATGTAATAACTGGTTTATAACACACGATAAGAGTTTCAGGGTAATACAAGTGTTTACTAACAACTATAAACAAACAGATAATAAATGATATATAATGATATAAACTTATCTTCATAGAAGAAATACAAACATTAATAAACACGTCTCCATGTCCTTATTGCTTATATGAGTAGTTATTACATGTTTATACACTGAGTGTAAACAATGTGTGATGTTTGTCCTCTGAGCTTTGACCTGCAGCTGTCTGTTCCCACAGCACTTGAACGCACCACAAACTAACTAACAGCTGAGGATCCACAGATCATGTGATTTGATATTTGATCAGCTTTTTGTTTATTTGAGGAATCACCATGAAAACGGCTGTTATGTAATTGATCAGTGGAACGATCAGCTGACGAACATCCTGACACTAATGTGATGTGTGTGTGTGTGTGTGTGTGTGTGTGTGTGTGTGTGTGTGCATCGCAGCTCTGACAATACAACTCTTATTGTGACTCAGAGTTTGAAACCTTGTGTGTGTACGTGTACATAAGTCGTAATATAGCATTCCATGAAGTTTATCACTGTATGTCGTAAAAAGTATTAAAAAGGTAAATTCATATCCATTAGTATTCCTCTTATTCGGTCTCTGGGTCAGAAGGCCTGACAGAGTGTTTCAGATCTCCTCAGCAACCTTCTCCAGCTCCTCCTCATGAACCCTGAGGAGATCCCAGACCAGACCAGATATATAATCCCTCATCATGGTCTGGGTCTACTGGAACTCTTACCTGTTAGACGTACTCTGAAAACCTCTAAAGGGAGTCTTAGTATAGTTTAAGTCATAGTATAGTATGTTGAAAAACCTCATAGTATACTCAAAAAAATAGCTTGTTGGGTGAACGTAAAATTTGTGGAAAGAATTTCCACCTGATTAAAATGCTTTCGTTTAGCAATAAACAATTTTGTCAAGCCAACTAAATTTAAGTATGTTGGGTCAACTTGATGTATTTGTGTTATTGTTACTTAATTACAAGGGTTGAGTCCAACTTAATAATAAATCTTTATTATGGACTCAGATGGTCCACTCACATCCAACATACACATACACACATATGACACATTAAAATACATACTCAAAAATACTGTACTAAAATAGGTGCAAGCTATCATGCCAATGCTTTCGAAGCCTGGATGTGAACCGATAGCCCATCATAGGGTTGGTTAAGGCTATAATGATGCTATTTTCTGATAAATCCAATCGACACATGAAATTGAACATTAACTTTCGTAACAGTGCCTGACATGTAGGTACATTAGAGGACACAAATAGCTGGCTAGCACTGTGCCACCTAGGAACACGGAGCAACAACCTCATGGCATCATTATATGCCACTTTAAGCCTCTGCATACTTCTCACTCTGTAAGAAGACCAGAGATGAGCTGTATACAGCGGCGTGACATAAGCCCTAAACAAAGCACACTTAACATCTGTGGAACACATGGAAAATTTCCTCAACATCACGTTGGCCTGTGCAATATTTTACACCATTGACGACGAATGTCACCGTCATCCATGAGATCATCTGAGAAGACATGTCCTAGATATTTTAATTCCCTGCATATTTCTAAGAGGCCATCTGCGAGGTGGAAAGCAGGAAAAGAGGATTTTTTGTCCTCTCTAGATCTCACCACAACAACCTTACTCTTTTTGGAATTATAGTTGATGTCAAATTCTCTTCCATATTGTGTGCATATCCTCAACAGCTCTTGTAACCCAGCAGAATATGGACAAAGTAAAACCAGGTCATCAGCATACATGAGATGATTCACAACTTGATCACCCACAATACATCCTGTTGTACATTCATTTAGCTGTCTTGAAAGGTCATCAATATATACATTAAAAAGAATAGGGGATAATATTCCTCCTTGACGGACCCCATTCGCCACATGAAAAGGATCAGAAACAGTATTATCCCATTTGACCTGGAATGTTTGCTGAGCATACCAATACATTAGAATTCTGACAATATATTTAGGAACATCTCTCATGAGTAGTTTTTCAAATAGTTTTACATGGTTGATTCTATGGAATGCCTTAGAGGCATCAATAAAACAGAGAAACATAGTGGTGTTTTGGCGTTGATATTTAGCGACAATCTCCTTTAAAGCATAAATGCATAAGTCAGTACTATGTTTTTTCTTGAACCCAAATTGATTGTCTGTAGTTAATACATACATTTCGATCCTATTTAAAATAATTTTTTCCAGCACCTTAGACAGGGTACTGGCAAGGGCAATTGGCCTATAATTGTCCATGCTGTTTAATTTGCCAGCCTTCTCCTTAAGCACAGGAACCAGCAAAACAGACAAGATGGAATCAGGGAGAACACCATGCACCATGATACCAGAGAAACACATGGCTAACAGTGGAGAGAGCCTATAGCTGGCATGCTTAAGATGCTCTGCAGCAATACCATCTGTACCACATGATTTGTTGTTATCAAGCATCTCAATAGCATGTGCCACCTCCGCTGGCCTTACTGTAACATTAGTGTCCAAATCAACATTATTAACAGCAACAACATTACTCTTGACACAATTGAACAGCTTGATATAATGCTCACGCCATAATTTTGCAATATTATCTGAACCAGAGATACCTTCAATGTCGTATGGTAAAGACGTTTTATGGTTATTCATCACTTTGATTGCTTTCCAAAAGTCAACATAGTTGTTCTTTTGTAGATTCCTAGCAAGCAAGTCCGCTCTAATAGTATTCTCTTTTGTCTTAATATGACGAAGAGCATATTTATATCTGGCATTAGTTTGTTTTTTACACTCAAACACATCACCCTGTCTAGGCCTTCCTGCATCAATCCAAAGTTTAAAGGCTTCCCTTGCTGCAGCATGGTGTTCAGACACATACTCCTTCCACCCAGGTTTGATGTTAACCACCTTCTTATGATTGCAGAAAGACCTAGCAGAGGCATTTAAGACTTTTGTAATGTTATCATATAAATCACAAATGTCAGCAGCATGCTGTGTGTCAGCACAGTTCATGTTAAGACACATAATGGCATCCCTCGGCAATACAACATGATTTAGTAGGCTGTCAGTTAAGCCAGTATATCTATCAATGTCCTCTTTAGATAGCTTAGCCCAGTTTAATTTCACTGAGTTGCCTGAATTCTCAGTATCCACCAGGAAGGGCACAGTGTCAACATTTAACAACATAGCTATAGGTATGTGGTCAGAGGTAGACCATAGCAAATCTCCATATGTTCTAGAGAGGCATGAGCGTCTGCTGTGCACAGACAGTGGTCAAGCCAGGAGGTTGTGTGCCATGCCTCACTTACATAGGTAAAACTATTATCCGGTAAGAATATTTTACTAGATAAGATCAGTTTATTGTCATTACAAAAATGTACCAGATGTTTTGCAAAAAGAGAATTGCTATCTGATAAATCAGCATTAAAATCCCCATAGACATACACACCAGTAGAATCATTGTCCTCAATGAAGGAGTGGATAAAAGCTAGTCTGTTCAAAAATTCATCCTCAGCCTTATATGATTCACATGGTGTATATATATTTAAAATGGTAATCCTCTTGCCATTAAAGCATACTTCTAACCCTATGGCCCAATCAACATTTAATCTAATCACTTTCACCACTGGGTCATATCTACGGTTCCAAAGGATGGCCACTCCACCTGCTATTCTACCTTTAACTATGTTCATGCTCAGATCAGTAGTGGATTCCCAGCACCATGAACATCCTTGTGTATTGTATTTAACTTGTCTAAATCCTGTTTGGCAAATATCACACTCATTCAACAGTTTATCAACAACAAAGCGTCTTGATGTGTCTGTAGCAGTGTGATGTGTCTGTAGCAGTGTGATGTGTCTGTAGCAGTGTGATGTGTCTGTAGCAGTGTGATGTGTCTGTAGCAGTGTGATGTGTCTGTAGCAGTGTGATGTGTCTGTAGCAGTGTGTCCCACACTAGACCGCCTACATTACGATACAGTCCGCATATTGTTCTTCATTACGAGTCACATCAGCATTCTCTTGTTAGCTGTCTGACAGCAGAGAGGGACTCGATCACATCACAACCACAGGCTGTGGCAGGTAACTGGTAGAACCCCCCTGTGGCACCAGCGACTCCAGCCCGGCGGGGCCCACAATACCTGTGGCCTGGTAGAACCACAAGGCTGATAGCAGGTAGGATGATACATGAGGATGGCAGGATGAGGATGAGGATGCTATTGAGATGAGATAGATGAGGATCATACATGAGGATCATACATGAGGATCATCTCCGCTACATTGTCACATTCAGCAGTGACACAGAAAGAGCTGAATCTACTTAAAGTTGTTTCGATTTTGCGACATTTCACTTCCCGATTCAGTTTATCTTTCAAATAGTCAGAGAGAGTGATGGCATCTGGATTAGGGTCAACCTTTGAGACAAAGACACTCACCATCTTTGTTGTGATAGTCTTTATGTTGTACCAGTTATTACAGTCTTACTTCGCTCCAATCTCGCTGACGTTTCTCCGAGGCGAGTCTGTGCTGAGCAGCAGAGTTACTCACTACGACCGCTTCTTTACCACCGTGCTCCATGCAGGGGACCGAGACACACAGCTGATGTTGGGCTGTGGTCTCCTGCTCCACGGCAGTCAGACGGTCATCTATGGCAGCTGTCACCATAGACATCATATAGTATATATATATATATATAGTATAGTATCTATATGATGTCTATGGCAGCTGTCAGCAGCTGTCACCTCTTGCAGACTTTGACCAACATCTATCTGAGCTTCAGGGTACTCTTCATGCAGCACATATCTTTGTTTATTTGTTGCATTCTGCCGAGCAGTGTTGAAACAGCTATATGTTCATTCCATGTAGAACCGCCACTGATCGGGCCCTGGCGGACTCGCACGTAAGTTGAAGTGACAGTCTGTACTGACTGATCGGGGAGGGGCCCTTTCCTTGTGAGAGGTTTATCTCCCCCTCAGCTGAAAACTGGAGAACGCTCTTCAGACTTTGGAAGTCCTTTCACTTTACTGTTCTAATGCTTGTTCTAAGCCGTTCTGGGCTTGTTATTGTGTTCCAGTTATCATTGGTTACTAAGTTAAGCCTGTGGAAACATAATGTTGTAAGATTGACTCAGTTAAGTTATGATGCAGCCTGATGAGGTAAAGCTAATGTCCTTAAATGTGAACGGTTTGGGAAACCCGATTAAAAGGTCTAAGGTAATGGCAAAATTGAAAAAAGAGAAGGCAGATATTATTTTTATGCAAGAAACCCATCTCTCCCAACAAGAGCATGAGAAATTGAAACGATTTGGTTTTAAAAATACTTTCTATAACTCATTTGTGCAAAGTCATAGAAGAGGGATTGCTATTCTGGTCGCTAATAAATTCAAATTTGAATCTTTTAAAGAAATAAAAGAAAAGGAGGGCAGATATCTCATTGTTAAGGGAAGGATTGAACAGGATATAGTAACCTTAGTAAATGTATATGCACCACCTGATACTAACAAACTGTTTTTCAAATCATTAATGGATGTGATTGCACTGGAAGCTGAGGGTGTCTGTATATGTGGTGGAGATTTTAATGTAGTATTAAATCAACATTTAGACACAACTAGCTTAACGAGAAATATAAATAAATTATCAAAATTGATTAACACAGCCTGGGATGATATCGGGTTTTGTGATGTCTGGAGACATATTAATCCATTTGACACAAACTACACTCACTACTCAGCTCCACATTGTACTTACTCCAGGATAGATTATTTTTTTATGCCAAAAAGTGACTGTTATAGGGTGAAAGAATGTAGAATTGGGGTAGCTGATGTCTCTGACCACAGTGCTGTGTACTTGACAGTTCAAATAGAAGGAAGGAAGAGGAAGACGGGTTGGAGGTTTAATGTAGGTATGTTAAATAACAAAGCAGCTGTAGAACAGATAAAACTGGAAATTAAAGATTATCTGAAGATAAATGACAATGGAGAGGTGGACCCATCTATACTGTGGGACTCATTGAAGGCGGTGATGCGTGGGAATTTGATTGCTTTAACAGCATTAAACAAAAAAAAGAAAATCAAGGAATACAATAACCTGGTATTAGATTTATCAAATGTGGAGCAACAACATAAAAAAAACAGAGACCCAGAACTGCTGGTGCATATAAAACAATTAAGGAAACAGATGAATGATCTATTAGAACAAGAAATTGAGAAGACGGCCCGATTCTATAAGCAGACCTATTATGAATCAGGTCCTAAAGCAGCCAAATTACTTGCCCGACGCTTGCGTAAACAACAAGTGGATAGTTCCATCCATAAGATACGGGAGCCAGAAACAAATCATTTGAAATATCAACCACAGGAAATAGAGGCCATTTTTCTAAATTATTATAAACAATTGTATACAGAGACCTCCGATACCAAAGTGGAAGCCATGCAAATGTTTCTTAATGAGCTTGATTTGCCTTGTATTGGCAAGGTACAAAATGATTTCATTATAGCAGATTTACACTAGAAGAAATAAATAATGCAATTGGCAACTTAAAATCAAGTAAGACTCCAGGTAGTGATGGCTTCCCTGCGGAGTGGTATAAAACCTTTAAAGAAGAACTAGCTCCACTCCTGCTAAAAACATTTAATTGGATTAAAAGAGAATGTAAACTTCCGCCATCATGGAATGAGGCAGTCATTACAGTACTCCCAAAGGAGGGCAAAGATAGGGAATATAGTAGTAATTATAGGCCTATTTCAATTCTCAATGTAGATTATAAAATGTACACAGCCATTATCGCAAAAAGACTTGAGAATATTCTCCCAGAATTAATAGACGAGGACCAAACAGGATTTGTAAAAAGCCGACAAACGCATGACAATATTAGAAGGACTCTACATTTGATAGATAGAATAGAAAGGGAAAATAAAAAGGCAGTAGTGCTAAGCCTCGACGCCGAAAAGGCTTTTGATCGGGTCAATTGGCAATTCCTGTATCAAACTTTAGATCGATTTGGCTTCAATGAGCAATCTGTTGATTTAATAAGAACACTTTATCAACAACCAACAGCAAAAATTAAAATTAATGGGTCATTATCTCCATCATTTATATTACAAAGAGGAACTAGACAAGGTTGTTGTCTCAGCCCCACATTATTTGCTTTTTATATTGAACCCCTGGCCCAGACAATCCGTCAACATGAACAACTACATGGCATCACAATTGGACATAGAGATCATTTAATTAGTTTATTCGCGGACGATATTTTGGTCCATTTAGTGGATCCTGAGAAGTCGTTCCCCATATTGATGGACATCCTCGAAGAATTTAATTATTATGCTGGTTACAAACTAAATATTACAAAGACACAACTTTTGTCATTTAATTACAAGCCTTCAGAAGAAATAAAACATAGGCATGATTTAAAATGGGATATGGAAGAAATAAAATATTTAGGGGTAATCATTACAAAAAATTTGAACAGATTATACGAGGCAAACTATTAAATATTAAAAAGGATATTGAACGATGGTCCACCTATCCATTGGATTTTGGCAGTAAGATAAATGTAATCAAGATGAACATGTTGCCTAGATTGCTATACCTGTTTCAAGCTTTGCCAGTAGGGATTCCTAAACACCAATTCTTTACCTGGGATAGACTTATTTCTAGGTTTATCTGGGATGGAAAGAAGCCTAGAATAAGATACACAACACTGCAGTTAGCCAAGCATAAAGGAGGAATGGCACTCCCAAATCTCAAAGATTACTTTTATGCAGCTCAGTTCCGTCCCCTTTTTCTGTGGTGTAATGATAACTATTTTGCTAGATGGAAGGAAATTGAGACATATGTTGAGGGTTATCAGATCCAGTCGGTTTTAGGAGAAAAAGAAATCCCCCTATTAGTCAAAAGTCAAATAGATTCAATAACCTCTGGCTCACTGGAGTTTTGGTTTGATTTTGTAAGGCAATTCAAACTAAGGAAAGACCAGAAAGCACTTAGATGGTTAGCCTTTGACACTCAATTTAAACCAGGAGAAAATGATGCCATATTTAAGCAATGGGGAGTAAAAGGTATTAAGGCAGTGTGTACACTGATGGAAAAAAACAAAGAATTACAGACTTTCCAAAAACTAAAAGAAACATTTTCTCTTCATAATCGGGACTTATTTAGGTATATACAATTTAGAGATTATTATAATAAAGAAATGAAGATGGAAATTTCTCACGAAATAAACCCAGTTATAAAGAATATGATCAATGCATATAAACCAAATAGTAAAAGTGTAAAAGTAATCTCCATGTTTTATGACAGTATTATGGAATGTAAGGGCAACTCAACATTGTATCTAAAATTAAGGTGGGAAAAAGAATTAAATGTAGACATTTCATCAGATGTATGGTACGATATGTGTGAAACTCAACATACTTCCACAAGTTCACATCAATTGAGGGTTTTCAACTGGAAAAATTTGGTGCGGTTTTTTATTACACCTAAAATCCAGTAAAGCATCTTCAACACCCCAACCATGTTGGAGACAGTGTGGCTGCTTAGAAGCACACCACACGCATATTTTTTGGAGTTGTGAAAAACTGAAGCCATTTTGGAAAGATGTACATTTAATCTTAATTACTGTGCTTGGATATAAGATTCCTTTGTCATGCACTGTCTTGTACTTTGGTCACATTTCACTGGTTACTCTACAGAGGGACAGATACTTGGTAAAGGTACTCCTTACAGCAGCAAGGAAAACCATAACTAGAAGCTGGTATAAACCTGATTCACCTAAACAGCAACAATGGTTTGATGTCATTCAGGAAATAAGGACAATGGAACGACTGACTTGTGTGATACGTTTGAGGTTAGATTTGTATGCTAAGAGATGGCAGAAGTGGATACTTTACTTAGACGAACTTTAAGGACACTGGCTCAGTCTGTTTGCATTCAAGTGTAAGGCAGCTACTTGAGCTGCGCTTAATCTTTACATAGGTATGTATTTCATCTTTTTATCTACAAACACGTTTTCCCACAGGCTCCGTTTTTGTTTGTTTTTGTTATAATTGTTTGTACATTACTGTATGTTTGTTTTATCTGCACTGAATTAACATCTGCAAGTTGATCTTACTATGTGTAGTTGAGATGTGCTAAAAACTCAATAAAAACTAAAGTACAAAATTAAATTGGAATTCCAAAACTATGACATATCTCGGGATTAAAATAACAAAAGGTATTGATAATCTATATAGAGCGTATTATATCAAAGTGGATCAGGACATTAGGAGTGATATGGAGAGGTGGGCTGTTCTTCCACTGGATCTCAGTTCACGAATAGACATCCTTCCAAGACTCCTTTATTTCTTTCAGTCACTACCAATCGAGATACCTGAGAAACAATTTAGAGCCTGGGATAAAACTATATCAAGGTTTATATGGAATGGCCAAAGGCCGAGAGTCAAATATGAAACATTACAGATTGGAAAACATAAAGGGGGAATATTTCCATGCAGCACAAGTTAGACCAGTGATTTACTGGTGTACCAAAAATGATGAGGCGAAATGGAAAAACCTAGAACGATATGTAGAAGGAAGGGAAATTCAAAGCCTTATTGGGGACAGAAATATAGCAAAAGAGTTACTTGAACAGATGGATGCTATCACCCGATTACGCTGGAGATGTGCTTTGAACTGGTACGAAAATACAGATTAGAAGAGGAGCTCAGGCTTCTTCGATGGATAGCCTACGACAGGCATTTTATCCCGGGTACACTTGATCTGAGGTTCAAACAGTGGATACCGTATGGAATAACAGCAATATGTTATTAAAGATGGGAATGTTGTGAGTTTTCAGGAGCTTAAAGACAAGTATTCACTAAATAATCAAGACCACTTCAGATATATGCAATTAAGGGACTTCTTTGACAGAGAAATAAAGCACAATATTAACTTGGATAAAAATGGAATAATCAGAACCGTAATTGGAGTTTACAACTCGAAGAAATACAGAATCATATCCACCTTATATCAACATTTGATGGACAGTTTAGGAAATACAACATCTTATGTAAAACTGAAATGGGAAAAAGAACTTGATGTGAATATTACAACAGATGAATGGCTCTATATTTGGAGGACACAACAGTCCTCAACATCCTCGCGAACTTGGAGAGAACATTGTTGGAAGAATGTCATTAGATTCTTTATCCCCCCCCCCAAATCAAGAGCAAATATCTCTATTGCTCAACCATGTTGGAGGAAATGTGGGGCAGTAAATGTAGATCATTCTCATGTATTTTGGTTATGTCCTAAAATTGTACAGTTTTGGGGAAATGTCCATATGGTTACTGTCAAAATTCTGGGATATGAAATACCTAAGTCATGTATGCTGCTTTACTTTGGTAGTATGACCGGAGATATTGTGCTAAGAGAAGACAGGTATCTGCTGAAAATCTTGTTAGCAGCTTGTAAGAAGGTTTTCACAAAGAGATGGCACAAGGAAGAACCACCATCACAAGATGGTTGGCTGTTAATTGTGAAGGAAATATATGATATGGAACTGAGAACTGGGAGAAATGGACAATGTACATCTCAACGATAAGACGGGATAAAAAACCCTGAATATAACTCAAGACTTATAATGCTTTTGAAGGAACAGAGCAATCCGGAGCCCTTTTGTATGTATGTGATCTATCTATGATGGAAAAAGCAACAAAAATAAAGTGTTAATAAAAAAATGGATCAAACGTGGACTAAAACACCAGAAAATACTGGACCACTAAATTGGGACTATAACGTTAAAATATTCCATCAAAGGAACTAAAATACCAGGAAAACTTAACCAGACCAGGACTACTAAACCAGTGAATACTGAACCTAAACAGGACTATGACACCGAGAAATAATGGAAAAAACATAGACTAAAATACCGAATCAAACCAAAGAATGCCAGGACACTGACACTGGAATTATTGGATCTAACGTGGACTAAAACATCAGATAATACCAGACCAAACCAGGACTATTATATGGGAGAATATCAGGTTAGACCAGGACTACGACATTGGGGAATTTTGGACCAAATGTAGACCACATGACCAGAGAATACTGGACCAGACTTGAATTGACCATAAGACAAATATTTGACAACAAAGCCAAACTCAGTGTGCTGTATTTTCCTTTATTGATGGAAATGTTTCTCAAACTTATCAGATGAACTCAGAGGAAGCAGAGCGTGAAAACTTACCAACTGCTAGAACTTCAGGGGAAAGTCAGCAGCTGATTGGACGCTGAAGCGGGTTCAGTTTTCAGTGGAAGACGTCGTGAAGCTACAACTTTCACTCTGAAATCAGTCAAACTGTCAGCGCCTCAGATCAGATTAGATTTACTGTGAACAGTGTCATGCTGATGGAGATGTTCGTTTGAGTATTAATATTAAAGTGATTAACGATGTGAAACGTTCAGGGTCACAGTTTCATCTTCTCATTTAACCCTTTAAAACCCACTCTGTTTTTATGCACCAGATACATAAACATAAACATTGTCTCTGCTGCTGCTAATGTTATACTTTATGCAGATGATGCTCTTCTCTTTCAAAGATGTAGACTCCCAAAAAAGCCCCTTTGTTCTTAACGTGAAGCTAATATCTGATTGTATGTGTCAGCTTTCTGTCCAAAAGCCTTAAACTGTGAAAACGATCTGGTGATCTCAGAGAGACTTCCTGTTTGAATGAAGGGTTAAACAAACGGTGGGCGTTAACGGGTTAAAGGTTAAAGGTTCAGAGGAATAAATGAAAGATTTATGATTCAAATCTTTCACTCAAACGTCTAAACATTCTTCGTCTCTTTCTGTGACGAGCGATTTAAAAACAGTCCCAAACGTTTCTCTGTGGAAGTGAACGCCCCCCGTCAGTGGCGTCCTCCGTCCTCCAGGTGTCCTCATTAATGCATAAAGTATGACTTATAGTACACACATATATACAGTGGTTGCGTATAAAAACATTCCCTGGTGTCTGATGATAAGCAGGCAGTGCTTCATTCGTTCTTCTGGAAGACTCCTTATTGCTACGACCTCTAACCCCAGAACCACATCAACACGTCCTGATGTCATGCTGATCCATGATGTCATGCTGATGTCATTGATGGCTTGTGCTGTCAATCACAGAGTCAGCTCCTGATTGGTCCTCCCTCCTCCTTCGGCATCAAGCCAGAGTCCACCTGTGAGATCATCCTCAGCTTCTCCCTGTTGGAGTACTTCCTGTGTGATGTCACTTCCTCCGACCTCTGTGATGTCATACGGTGCGATGACGTCATCTCAGTCCACTCAAACGATTCGTCCTCCCCGTGCGTCAGTTTACTGTAACCTGTCGCACCGCCGGCCGTCGGCAGGCTCCGCCTCCTGCAGGGGGGGGCCGGAGTGGAGGAAGAGGAGGAGAGGAGGTGAGACAGGGAGGACAGTGACAGGTATGAGGGGGTGAGGGAGGAGGAGGAGAGGAGGAGCAGAGCCTGGGAGCCTCCTGGTGCCTCCCTGTGGAGACTGGAGGAGCTGCAGGACGCCGCTGATGAACCCTGGAAGGGTCTGGAGGGGGGGGGAGTGGAGGAGCTCAGCGGAGGAGGTGGACATGCAGACACCTCCTCCTCCTCCTGCTGTCTGTGGCCTCCCCCCTCCCTCCCCCTATCCTCCTCCCCTCCTGTGGCCCAGCCCACGCCCACCCCCGCCCGGGCTGAGTGCCTCCTGCGGGGGGGCGGAGGGCCGGGGGCGGCGCAGGGGTAAGGTGAAGGAGCTGAGCGCCTCCTTCTGCGGGGAGGTCCAGCAGGTGGAGAGGTGGGGGGGCTGAAGCTGGGGGGAGGGAGAGTCTGTGGGAGGCGGAGGAGGGTGGAGGAGCGTCCAGCTGCTCCTGGTAGATACTGAACACTGTGTCTCCTCCTTCTCCATCACTGACCCGTCCACCTCCTCCTGCTCCTCCTCCTGCTCCTCCTCCTCCTCTTCCTCCTCCTGCTCCTCCTCCTCCGCTGCTGCTGGGCAACGGTTGCCTAGACACCGGCCCTCCTCCTCCTCCCTCTCCTCCTCCCCCCCCCCTCCGGTTCAGCAGTGAGGCGGGGTACGCCCGGGGTTTGGCCTCCAGGCTCTTTGATTGGACGTAGTTAATGAGGCCGTTGAGGGGATTGGCGGAGGAGCGGCGGGCGGAGGAGGCGTTGGGTTTGCGGAGGCTGTGGAGGTCGATGACGGTGGAGTAAATGTCCCGCAGGTTGATCACTTTGGTCTTCTTGTCCCGGTTCTCGTGCAGGACGGCGTTCGCACAGATGAAGAGGAAGATCCCGATGCCCATGATGAGAGGACCGAAGACCTTCAGCCTATCAGAGTACAGATACCTGCAGACACATTTAATACGGCCAATCAGAGAGCAGATGATCATTTTAACAGCAGAACAACAGACTAGAAGTACAATATTGAGGTAGTGGTACTTCACCTTGTAGTATTTCCTTGTAAAACTACTTTTTACTCCACTACATGTGTTTTAAATCTTTAGTGACAGAAGACTTTGTTTACCTGTCCAGGAAATCCTCCAGAAAGCCTCGTGGAAGCTGTCCGCTCGTCACGTTTATGGTTTCTGTCCGGTTGAAACCGTCATCATCTCCTCCTCCTCCTCCTCCTTCATCTGCCCCCCCTCTGTCTCCTTCGTCTCCTTGGTGTCCCTTCGCCTCCTCTCCTCCCTGGAAGCAGCAACAGAAATGTGATCATCACAGGTCTCCTCGGCTTTCTTGTTGTCTGTTCTCACTCGCTCTGCTGGAGGCTGAAGTCTCTGTTGTTCTGGAGATGATTTATGTTTTTGTTCCTTTACAGTTTATTTGTGAACGTCACAATAGTTGTTCAGAACTAAGTTACCATTGATTTGAAAAGTAAAGACTCAAACTGTGACTTCAGACGTCGGCCCGTAGGTTTGATAACGCCGCTGGACCACCGCTCATTGATCGCTCAATAACAGCTGATTCCTCCTCATGTCGTTAGTAGAATTATTATTAGTTATTTATGTTTAATTAACCTGGTCGTCGATCAGTAATCAGGGCTGAGAAGGATGTGTGTTTTAAATGTAAACGTAGAGAAGGATGTGTGTTTTAAATGTAAACGTAGAGAAGGATGTGTGTTTTAAATGTAAACGTAGAGAAGGATGTGTGTTTTAAATGTAAACGTAGAGAAGGATGTGTGTTTTAAATGTAAACGTAGAGAAGGATGTGTGTTAGGATGTAGCCTCATGCACTCTAGTGGAACTCACCTGAGCCTCAGCAGGTGTGGGTCTGCTGGAGGACACAGAGGCCATGGCCGTGGCCTCCTGAGGCTGAGCGCTGAAGAAGAGTCCGTCTCGAGGCCAGTAGCCCAGAGCCGCCATGACCACGCCCACCAGCAGGACCAGCACGCCCAACGCCGCCACCAGACCCGAGACCGACAGCAGCTTCAACTTCCCCTTCACCACCACCACCTCGTTCCTCCTGAAGGGGCAGGAAGTGACATCGTTGTGTACAGGCCGGTGACATCACTGCTGTGTGTGTGTGTGTGTGTGTGTGTGTGTGTGTGTGTGTGTGTGTGTGTGTGTGTGTGTGTGTGTGTTACCTCTTCTTCTTGTTCTTCCTCTTGTGTGTGTGTGCTTTGTGTGGTTTGGACCTCAGGGAGTCCTGTCGCCGGGCGTTGATCCGCAGGAGGCCGCCAGTCGCAATCATCACCACCCACCAATCAGACAGTGGCTGAGCAGGCTAAGCCCCGCCCACTGCCACCTCACCTGGACTCAGTCACCGACTTCCTGTAGGAGACAGACGGGTAGAGGGAGAGAGACGGGTAGAGGGAGAGAGACGGGTAGAGGGGGAGATGGGTAGAGGGAGAGACGGGTAGAGGGAGAGAGACGGGTAGAGGGAGAGAGACGGGTAGAGGGAGAGAGACGGGTAGAGGGAGAGGTAGAGGGAGAGAGACGGGTAGAGGGAGAGAGACAGGTAGAGGGAGAGGTAGAGGGTAGAGGGAGAGACGGGTAGAGGGAGAGAGACAGGTAGAGGGAGAGAGACGGGTAGAGGGAGAGAGACGGGTAGGTAGAGGGAGAGAGACGGGTAGAGGGAGAGGGGTAGAGGGAGAGAGAGGGAGAGAGACGGGTAGAGGAGAGAGAGACGGGTAGAGGGAGAGACGGGTAGAGGGAGAGAGAGAGGGAGAGAGACGGGTAGAGGGAGAGGGAGAGGGTAGAGGGAGAGAGACGGGTAGAGGGAGAGAGGGAGAGAGACGGGTAGAGGGAGAGAGACAGGTAGAGGGAGAGAGACGGGGAGAGGGAGAGAGAGACGGGTAGAGTCTAAGTCTCCCAAAGACTCAAAACAACTCAAACAAGACTACATCTCCCAACATGCATTGCAGCTCCTCCACAGGACTTATCTGATCTTCCTCCATCTCCTACACTGATCAATAACAACATGAAGAGAGCAGACAGGACAAACGCTGATCAATACATGTGTATCATCATCATCAGTACCATCATCATCATCATCATCATCATGTGTATCATCATCATCATCATCATGTGTATCATCATCATCATCATGATACTGCAGCATATTGATCGATAGAACAGAATCAATCAGAATCTCGTCTCACCGTTGGAGCTTCATGTTTCTCCTCTTTCCTCTTCATCTTCATCGTCCTCCTGCTGCTCCTCGTCTTCAAATGAGTCCTCCTCTCGTCTCCCCCTGTTCTCCTCCCTCTCTCTCTGTTCTCCTCCCTCTCTCTCTCTCTGCAGTGATGTTGAGTGTAAAAGAATTTCCTCCTCCAGAGAGAGACGGGTTCCTCCCACTGACACTTCACAACCTGTCTGTCTCTCCACCTGTCTGTCTCTATAGTCAAGTTTTCTCTGAAGTTATCTCACATATTAACTGAACTTCCACAAACTGATAATAAAATGAAATAAAATTAATAATAATAGTTATTATTATTAATAATAATAATTGTTATTATTATTTATTAATAATAATTAATATAAGTATTTTTCATGGTTGTGATCGGTCGTTGATCACAGACGTTCAACATTTAATGAACGAAGGATTCATGTAGAAAACAGGATTAACAGATTATGGATGTGAGGAAGGTCAACCCGTCTCTCTCTCTGTCTGTCTCTCTGCCTGTCTCACTGTCTGTCTGTCTCTCTCTCTGCCTGTCTCACTGTCTGTCTCTCTGTTTGGTTGATCTGTCCTCCTCTCCGTCTCTCATTCTGGGATGCTGCTGTTGCTAGGAGACGGAGGCAGAGCAGCTCTGCAGCATCTGAATAATTTGTTTGTGTGCAGTCGTTTGTCCCTGATGAGACTCCGTACAGAGACTCCGTACAGAGACCAGGACCAGGAGGGCAGGGGGTTGTGGGGAGGAGGCAGTCAGGGAGGACAGGACAAATCCTGGATGTGGACCAGGACCACAAAGTCCAAGAGAAGAAATGGAGGAAGAGTATAAGATTAAAGGGATCAGGGTCTCTACAGATCAGGGTCTCTACAGATCAGGGTCTCTATGGATCAGGGTCTCTATGGATCAGGGTCTCTGCGGCTTAGGGTCTCGGTCCTCAACACCAGAGCTGCTGACCGTCACCTGGAGGAAGACCTCAGCCTCGACACCTGGGCAACAGAGAAATCACCTTAACCTCTGTGGACCAGGACAGAGACCAGGACAGAGACAGAGCAGGTAGCCTCCCCTGAGGAGCTCTGAGAGTTCAGGTGACGGGAGAAAAAACATCTGGTTCAAGAGAAACTTTATTAATCTCATCAAACGGACAGAAACAGCAGAAACAAACATGAAACATCAGACTGAGCGTGTGCAGCAGAGCGTTGAGTCAGCTCCTCCACTGTCTGTGACATCACAGTGACATCGCCGAGGAGGAGGAGTCAGGGTGAAATACAAATATATATATATATATATATGTATATTTATAAACTTTAAAATAGAAATCTCTAGAGATACAATAGATACTCTTCATAGTACTCCAGACTACACTTATAAATATAAAGCTGACGTCGTCAAAGTGTCCATAAACATGACTCCCTTCACAAACTGACCAATCACAGCAGAGGAGGCGGGACTTTGGAATGTTGTCGCTTCTATTGGTCAGGATCAGCTGACAGGAAGTGAGGAACCTGCATCAAAGTCTGAAAGTTAAATCCTGAGAGTTCTCCAGGTGAGAACGACGTCACACGTTTCCGTCTTTAAAGTGTCAATACAGCGGGGGCGGAGCCACGGCGTGATGTCATCGAGCATTACCTGTGAGGCGTTTATTCATGAGCCCTTAAATTCATAAAAATACGAGCAGAAGAGCTTCTGATGACCAGATGTCTTCTGGTTTATCTTAATATCTTATTATAATAAAAAACATATCATCTTTTATGAATAATTAAGTTATAAGAAATGAGCTTTTCTTTAGTGAATGGCTTTTTAATGAATTAACATTTTGTTTGTTTTTTGTTTACCTCATTCTGCTCTCTTGTAAATATGAAGTTGTTAACAAAAATAGATTTTCTCAAACACAGAAACATCATCTCACTGAATTATTGATAAGAAATCCTCAAAGATTGATTAGATATCAATTCCCTGTGTTTTAGTGTTTTTTAAGGTCTCAGCCAATCAGCCGGCAGCAGTCATGTGTTCAAGATTGAAGGTCTGTTTGTGGATAAATTCAATAAAAATTAAACTAAGACTTTGTGTTCGAAATTATTTTATCGTCACTGAGTCCGTCTCAGAAGCACCTGTCCCGTCTGAACTCAGCTGCCTTTAGCCCCGCCCCCTCTAAAGAGGCGGAGCAAGAAAATAAGCTCATGTGCTTCACGTGATTAAATTCAAACTCTAAATTCAAACGACCTGAGGTTAAAGGTGAGTCGTCAGAAATTCAAATCTGATTGATGATTGGATGGAAAATGAACAGCGGTGTCCTCGGCCTGTGATTGGTTCCTGTTCCCGGCGTGTGATTGGTTCCTGTTCCCGGCCTGTGATTGGTTCCTGTTCCCGGCCTGTGATTGGTTCCTGTTCCCGGCGTGTGATTGGTTCCTGTTCCCGGCCTGTGATTGGTTCCTGTTCCCGGCCTGTGATTGGTTCCTGTTCCCGGCCTGTGATTGGTTCCTGTCCTCGGCCTGTGATTGGTTCCTGTCCTCGGCCTGTGATTGGTTCCTGTCCTCGGCCTGTGATTGGTTCCTGTCCTCGGATTGGTGATTGGTTCCTGTTGGTTCGGCCTGTGATTGGTTCCTGTCCTCGGCGTGTGATTGGCTCCTGTCCTCGGCGTGTGATTGGCTCCTGTCCTCGGCGTGTGATTGGCTCCTGTCCTCGGCGTGTGATTGGCTCCTGTCCTCAGCGTGTGATTGGTTCCTGTCCTCAGCGTGTGATTGGTTCCTGTCCTCAGCGTGTGATTGGCTCCTGTCCTCAGCGTGTGATTGGTTCCTGTCCTCAGCGTGTGATTGGTTCCTGTCCTCAGCGTGTGATTGGCTCCTGTCCTCAGCGTGTGATTGGTTCCTGTCCTCAGCGTGTGATTGGTTCCTGTCCTCAGCGTGTGATTGGTTCCTGTCCTCAGCATGTGATTGGTTCCTGTCCTCATGATTGGCTCCTGTCCTCAGCGTGTGATTGGCTCCTGTCCTCAGCGTGTGATTGGTTCCTGTCCTCAGCGTGTGATTGGCTCCTGTCCTCAGTGTGTGATTGGTTCCTGTCCTCAGCGTGTGATTGGTTCCTGTCCTCAGCATGTGATTGGTTCCTGTCCTCAACGTGCTTGAACATCAGGATGGAGTTGTATATTTTGAGGGCGGGGCCAAGTTTGATTGACATGATCCTGACGATGTCCCGTTGGGAGAGCAGAAGGAAGGCCCGCCCATCAATGTGCTAGACGGACAGAAGCAGGAGCCAATGAGATCACAGCAGATTGAATGTGGTGAGATAAATGTAGAGCAGCTGATTGGTCGTCTCACCTCGTCTCTGAACCGTTGGGCCTGATCTTCACAACCAGGAAGAGACTCAATGAAGTCTGAGACCTGCAGAGAGACAGACAGGTCAGAGAGAGGAAGACAGGTTAGAGAGAGGAA
The DNA here is from genome assembly GCF_027596085.1 of Anoplopoma fimbria. NCBI lineage: Eukaryota > Metazoa > Chordata > Actinopteri > Perciformes > Anoplopomatidae > Anoplopoma > Anoplopoma fimbria. The sequence continues at coordinate 474,617 of NC_072469.1, read as the reverse complement.
GACAGGTCAGAGAGAGGAAGACAGGTTAGAGAGAGGAAGACAGGTCAGAGAGAGGAAGACAGGTTAGAGAGAGGAAGACAGGTTAGAGAGAGGCAGACAGGTTAGAGAGAGGCAGACAGGTTAGAGAGAGGCAGACAGGTTAAAGAGAGGAAGACAGGTTAGAGAGAGGCAGACAGGTTAAAGAGAGGAAGACAGGTTAGAGAGAGGCAGACAGGTTAAAGAGAGGAAGACAGGTTAAAGAGAGGAAGACAGGTCAGAGAGAGGAAGACAGGTCAGAGAGAGGCAGACAGGTTAAAGAGAGGAAGACAGGTCAGAGAGACAGACAGGTTAAAGAGAGGCAGACAGGTTAAAGAGAGGAAGACAGGTCAGAGAGACAGACAGGTTAAAGAGAGGAAGACAGGTCAGAGAGGCAGACAGGTTAAAGAGAGGCAGACAGGTCAGAGAGGCAGACAGGTTAAAGAGAGGCAGACAGGTCAGAGAGACAGACAGGTGGTTGACCTGCTGGACGCTCCAGTGTTGGACGCTCTCGGCGTGGACTCCGCAGACGCCCGGCAGCAGTTTGCGGTGTTGCTCCCAGCAGAGAGACAGGTCACGGCCGGGCTGCGCCGACATGGCCGACAGGAAGACAGACTGGTGGAGGGCGGCCTGCAGACTAGAATCTGCTGCTGGAGAGACAGACAGGCCAGAGAGAGAGACAGGCCAGAGAGACAGACAGGTCAGAGAAACCAGTCTCTGAAACAACACCTCAACAACCACATGACGTCTCCTTCATTCTGACTGATTTCATGTTTGAACTGTTGGACTCCAGACGTTAGCAGAATGCTAACCGTTAGCAGAATGCTAGACCATGAACAGAATGCTAACCGTTAGCAGAAGGCTAGATCATGAACAGAATGCTAACCGTTAGCACCTTGTTGTCGTGGTCCTGGTCCTGGTTCAGACCAGAGACCAGTCCCTCAACGAACACTATCCGGTCTGGACCAGATTTCACAAGCGCTCATTAAAACGTGAAGAATCTGGAGACCTGTCTCACCCCACTCAGCAGTGAGACAGGCATCATGTGACCACACACAGGAGGAGCCGAAAGCCTGCAGTCCTTCACAACCGACACTGCAATTACCATGGTGAGCCGTCTCCATGGAAACAGCCACTTTATCGGCCTGCTGTCTCCATGGAAACACAATGAGCAGAGAGAGGGAGCACGAACATGGACACCTGAACACATCATGAGGCCGCTGAGCTCACGTTTACATGGACACCTGAACACATCATGAGGCCGCTGAGCTCACGTTTACATGGACACCTGAACACATCATGAGGCCGCTGAGCTCACGTTTACATGGACACCTGAACACAACATGAGGCCGCTGAGCTCACGTTTACATGGACACCTGAACACATCATGAGGCCGCTGAGCTCACGTTTACATGGACACCTGAACACAACATGAGGCCGCTGAGCTCACGTTTACATGGACACCTGAACACAACATGAGGCCGCTGAGCTCACGTTTACATGGACACCTGAACACATCATGAGGCCGCTGAGCTCACGTTTACATGGACACCTGAACACATCATGAGGCCGCTGAGCTCACGTTTACATGGACACCTGAACACATCATGAAGCTGCTGATTTATATCTGGTCTGGGTTAGACTCCTATCTGTCCCTGCCTACCTCCTAACCTCCTTTCCTAACCACTTGTCCTTGCCCTCGATGGGAAACATCATGAGGAAGGAGAGCTTCTTGTTATCGAGAATTTGCTTACTGACAGTTTGTTTATTTACTGTTCAATTTATTTCATGTTTTTGTTTTTTTACTTATTTGTTACATGTTCAAAGTACATAAAACATATAAAGTGAATCAAAATGTTTCTCACTGTCTATTAATATTCATATTCATCAACATGAATCCCATCAGTTTATGAATGTGTGAAACTAATTGTTAAACCTGTAAATTAAAAGTATTGTTTGTTTGAATGGTGCTGCCCCAATGCATTATGGGTCGGCATTATCTTCCTTCCTTTGGTAAAGCAAGGTTTGGCGTTTCCTTTGCTGAAGGAGACAGGAGAGGAAGCATGTGGAGGACTCAAACAGCCTCCGTCTACTGTACCTGGACCCAGGGCGCCGATGTGAAGCTCCTCCTCTTCCTGTTTCACACGGAGGAATTTGGTTGGTTGGGACAGTCTGGGGGCGGAGCCAGTGGAGGAGAGGAAGTCGTATCAAATAAAGAGGTAGTTTTATTGTTTATAAATATAAAGAAGACATCATCACATAAAGGAAACACGAAACATGTCTTCTTATTGATCAGATGATCAATAAATACCTGATCATTGATGACCAAGTGATCAGTTTCCTGCTGCTGTTAGTGGTGAAAGATTTATTCATCTATATATATATATATATATATATATATATATATATATATATATACACATATATATATGTGTATATATATATGTGTGTATATATGTATATATACACACATATATATATACATACATATATATGTGTGTATATATATATATATATACATATATATATATATATACACATACATATATACACACATACATATATACATATATACAGTGGGGGAAATAATTATTTGATTATTTGATCCCTATATAGTTTTTTTTTCTGTCTGTAAATATTATATTTCAGTTATTGTGTTTTTCTACTGTTTTTATTGCTTATTTATAATACTTGTTTTTTATTTTATTTTTATTTTTTATTTTCATTTTTATTTTTATCTTGTCTTCTTTACTATGTCTCTTGTGTGCACTTTACTCTATGCTGCTGTAAGCCTGCAAATTTCCCCGCTGCGGGACTAATAAAGGATTATCTTATCTTATCTTATCTTATCTTATCTTATCTTACCGATTTTGTAAGTTTGCCCACTGACAAAGAAATGAACGATCTATAATAGTTATGGTAGTATTTGATCCCCTAACAAAACATGACTCAGTACTTGGTGGAGAACCGTTGTTGGCAAGCTCAGAGGTCAGACGCTTCTTGTAGTTGGTCACCAGGTTTGCGCTCATCTCAGGAGGGATTTTGGTCCACTCCTCTCTGCAGATCTTCTCCAAATCCTGAAGGTTTCGAGGCTGTCGCTTGGCAACTCTAAGCTTCAGCTCCCTCCACAGATTTCCTATGGGATTAAGGTCCGGAGACTGGCTAGGCCACTCCATGACCTTAATGTGCTTCTTCTTGAGCCACTCCTTTGTTGCCTTGGCCGTATGTTTTGGGTCATTGTCGTGCTGGAAGACCCATCCACGACCCACGTTCAGTGTCCTGGCTGAGGGAAGGAGGTTGTCGCCGTAGATATAACGGTACATGGCCCCGTCCATCCTCCCCTCGATGCGGTGAAGTCGTCCTGTCCCCTTAGCAGAGGAACACCCCCAAAGCATAATGTTTCCACCTCCATGCTTGACGGTGGGGATGGTGTTCTTGGGGTTATAATCAGCATTTCTCTTCCTCCAAACACGGCGAGTTGAGTTGATGCCAAATAGCTCGATTTTGGTCTCATCTGACCACATTACCTTCTCCCAAGCCTTCTCTGAATCATTCAGGTGTTCATTGGCAGACTTCAGACGGGCCTGTACATGTGCCTTCCTGAGCAGGGGGACCTTGCGGGCGCTGCAGGATTTGAATCCATGACGGCGTAGTGTGTTACCAATGGGTTTCTTGGTGACTGTGGTCCCAGCTGTCTTGAGATCATTAACAAGTTCCTCCCGTGTAGTTCTGGGCTGATCCCGAACCTTTCTCATGATCATCGATACCCCACGAGGCCAGATCTTGCGTGGAGCCCCAGACCGAGGGCGATTGATGGTCATTTTGTGTTTCTTCCATTTCCGAATAATCACACCAACAGTTGTCTCCTTCTCACCGAGCTGCTTTCCGATGGTCTTGTAGCCCATTCCAGCCTTGTGCAGGTCTACAGTCTTTGCCCCGACGTCCTTAGACAGCTCTTTGGTCTTGCCCATGGTGGAGAGGTTGGAATCTGATTGATTGATTCTGTGGACAGGTGTCTTTTATACAGGTAATGAATTGAGATTCAGAGTACTTTCTTAAAGTGAGAGGACTAATCTAACCGGTCTGTGGGAGCCAGAATTCTTGCTGGTTGGTAGGGGCTCAAATACTTGTTTCACTCAATCAAATGCAAATCAATTTATAACTTTTATATAATGTGATTTTCTGGATTATTTTTTTGATATTCTGTCTCTCACTGTTAAAATAAACCTACCATAACAATTATAGATCGTTCATTTCTTTGTCAGTGGACAAACTTACAAAATCGGCAAGGGATCAAATAATTATTTCCCTCACACATACATATATACATATATATATATATATATATATGTATATATATATATATATATATATATATATATATATATATATATATATATATATATATATATATATATATATATATATATATATATATATACATATATATATATATATATATATATATATATATATATATATATATATATATATATATATATATATATATATATATATATATATATATATATGTATATAGTGCAACATGACAAACGTATATTAGCTGTAACTGTGGAGGTAACTCCTGTCTGTCAGTCTCACCTGTCCGTCAGTCTCACCTGTCTGTCCGTCTCACCTGTCTGTCAGTCTCACCTCTCACCTGTCTGTCCGTCTCACCTCTCACCTGTCTGTCCGTCTCACCTGTCTGTCAGTCTCACCTCTCACCTGTCTGTCCGTCTCACCTCTCACCTGTCTGTCCGTCTCACCTGTCTGTCAGTCTCACCTCTCACCTGTCTGTCAGTCTCACCTGTCTGTCCGTCTCACCTGTCTGTCAGTCTCACCTGTCTGTCAGTCTCACCTGTCTGTCCGTCTCACCTGTCTGTCCGTCTCACCTGTCTGTCAGTCTCACCTGTCTGTCAGTCTTCTTCTCTTCCCCAGAGGAAGCAGCAGCGTCTGGTCTGTGGGCTCCGTCTTCACCTGGACACTGAAGAAGGACAGACAGCTTCAGGTTGTGTCTTCTTTATTAACGGACAAGTCAAAGCTGCAGCAGGTAACCATGACGACGACCTCTCCCTCTACCGGAGCAGAGGGAGAGGTCGTCGTCATGGTTACCTGCTGCGTGTCATATGACACCCTGGCTACTTTAACCACCTACGTAAAATGAGAGGTTTTCTAAAGGTCTCTGGTGCTCAGAGGCAGTACCGCTTTAGTCCACAGGGGCCGCCAGAGTCAACACGACGCTCAGCTCAGCTCAGAGAAATGTGTAAATGATAACGGTTACTGTGGTTACCTGTCTGACTGGTTGCCGTGGTGATATGTGGTGACAGGTACGAGGGTGATGACTCGCTCTCCTCCCAGCCTATCAGGAAGCACCACCTCCTTACGCATATTAATGTCCGAGTACGGACACCCGAAGGCACTGGGCGAAGGGCGACACAAACATGACTCAGCAGAAAGAAACATGACTCAGCCAGAAAGAAACATGACTCAGCCAGAAAGAAAACATGACTCAGCCAGAAAGAAAACATGACTCAGCCAGAAAGAAAACATGACTCAGCAGAAAGAAACATGACTCATCAGAAAGAAACATGACTCAGCCAGAAAGAAAACATGACTCATCAGAAAGAAACATGACTCAGCCAGAAAGAAACATGACTCAGCCAGAAAGAAAACATGACTCAGCCAGAAAGAAAACATGACTCATCTGAAAGAAACATGACTCATCAGAAAGAAACATGACTCAGCCAGAAAGAAACATGCCTCATCAGACAGAACCATGACTCAGCAGGTGTACCTGTGATGTCCGGTGTATTTGGCTCCTTTAATGTGTCCGACTCCTCTGCAGCCTGGAGTGGGACAGACACCCTGAGAGGGAGACAGGGGGGAGGAACCTGTCTCACACACAGCGGGAACAGAAACACTGTTAGAATATTAAAACCATGTCTCTCTCTCTGACCCGTCTCTCTCTAACCCGTCTCTTTCTAACCCGTCTCTCTCTCTGACCCATCTCTCTCTCTAACCCGTCTCTCTCTAACCCGTCTCTCTCTCTAACCCGTCTCTTTCTAACCCGTCTCTCTCTCTAACCCGTCTCTTTCTAACCCGTCTCTCTCTCTGACCCATCTCTCTCTCTAACCCGTCTCTCTCTAACCTGTCTCTCTCTCTGACCCGTCTCTCTCTAACCCGTCTCTCTCTAACCTGTCTCTCTCTAACCCGTCTCTCTCTAACCCGTCTCTCTCTCTAACCCGTCTCTCTCTAACCTGTCTCTCTCTAACCCGTCTCTCTCTGACCCGTCTCTCTCTCTCTAACCCGTCTCTCTCTCTGACCCGTCTCTCTCTCTCTAACCTGTCTCTCTCTCTGACCCGTCTCTTTCTAACCCGTCTCTCTCTCTAACCCGTCTCTTTCTAACCCGTCTCTCTCTAACCCGTCTCTCTCTCTGACCCGTCTCTCTCTCACCCGTCTCTCTCTCTAACCCGTCTCTCTCTCTGACCCGTCTCTCTCTAACCCGTCTCTCCCTCTGACCCGTCTCTCTCTCTGACCCGTCTCTCCCTCTGACCCGTCTCTCTGTGACCTGTCTGTCTGACCTGGGGGGGGTTCCAGTGGGTGTCCGGTGCGTTGGCACCAGCCCACAGGATGGAGGTCACAGTGGTCGCTGTCACTCCAGACGTCAAACTGCTGCGACCAGCCGTCATAGTGGACCTGCAGGTGAACACACCTGGTGACATCATCACACACTTCATGACATCACACAGGTACACAGACAGGCAGACAGACGGGTCCGCCGTACCTTCACCCTGTAGTCTTCTGTATCCGTTACCGTGGCGACGCGGATCAACATGGGGTTCCTCCTGTCGACCGCCTCCAGCTTCTGGTTCACCTGGAAACCGTGTGGAGCTCTCTGATTGGACAAAAAGACACCTGTCAATCATCACATGCAGCACTGAGTGAGAGCTTCTTCACCTCCTCGTTTCCTTTTTTAACACCCCCTTTCCTTCTTCACCTCCTTGTTCCCTTCTCTGCCTCCTCTTTTCCTTCTTCACCTCCTTGTTCCCTTCTCTACCTCCTCTTTTCCTTCTTCACCTCCTTGTTCCCTTCTCTGCCTCCTCTTTTCCTTCTTCACCTCCTTGTTCCCTTCTCTGCCTCCTCTTTTCCTTCTTCACCTCCTTGTTCCCTTCTCTACCTCCTCTTTTCCTTCTTCACCTCCTTGTTCCCTTCTCTGCCTCCTCTTTTCCTTCTTCACCTCCTTGCTCCCTTCTCTACCTCCTCTTTTCCTTCTTCACCTCCTTGTTCCCTTCTCTGCCTCCTCTTTTCCTTCTTCACCTCCTTGCTCCCTTCTCTACCTCCTCTTTTCCTTCTTCACCTCCTTCTTCCCTTCTCTGCCTCCTCTTTTCCTTCTTCACCTCCTTGTTCCCTTCTCTGCCTCCTCTTTTCCTTCTTCACCTCCTTGCTCCCTTCTCTACCTCCTCTTTTCCTTCTTCACCTCCTTGTTCCCTTCTCTACATCCCTGTTTCCTTCTCTACCTCCTTGTTTCCTCACCAGTGTGAAAGCTGAACTGGGAGCTGCTGTAGAACCAGTTTGCTGAAGGTATTCCTCCCACAGGAAGTTCTCTGGGTTGGGGTGTCCTGAAAAAACAGAAGTTCTGATTACCAAAATCTGAAGTACTGAGTGTGTACTGAGTGTGTACTGTGTACTGAGTACTGAGTACTGTGTGTACTGTGTGTACTGTGTACTGTGTACTGTGTACTGTGTACTGTGTACTGTGTGTACTGTGTGTATTGTGTGTACTGTGTACTGTGTGTACTGTGTACTGTGTGTACTGAGTACTGTGTACTGTGTACGGTGTGTACTGTGTACTGTGTGTACTGTGTACTGTGTGTACTGTGTATACTGTGTGTACTGTGTGTACTGTGTACTGTGTGTGCTGTGTGTACTGTGTACTGTGTACTGTGTGTACTGTGTGTACTGTGTACTGTGTGTACTGTGTACTGTGTACTGTGTACTGTGTGTACTGTGTATACTGTGTGTACTGTGTGTACTGTGTGTACTGTGTACTGTGTGTACTGTGTGTACTGTGTACTGTGTACTGTGTGTACTGTGTGTACTGTGTGTACTGTGTACTGTGTACTGTGTGTACTGTGTACTGTGTGTACTGTGTGTACTGTGTACTGTGTGTACTGTGTACTGTGTGTACTGTGTGTACTGTGTACTGTGTGTACTGTGTACTGTGTGTACTGTGTACTGTGTGTACTGTGTACTGTGTGTACTGTGTGTACTGTGTACTGTGTACTGTGTGTACTGTGTACTGTGTGTACTGTGTGTACTGTGTACTGTGTGTACTGTGTACTGTGTGTACTGTGTACTGTGTACTGTGTGTACTGTGTACTGTGTGTACTGTGTACTGTGTGTACTGTGTACTGTGTACTGTGTGTACTGTGTACTGTGTGTACTGTGTACTGTGTGTACTGTGTACTGTGTGTGTACTGTGTGTACTGTGTACTGTGTGTACTGTGTGTACTGTGTACTGTGTGTACTGTGTACTGTGTACTGTGTGTACTGTGTGTACTGTGTACTGTGTGTACTGTGTACTGTGTACTGTGTGTACTGTGTGTACCCTGAGGAGCAGTCAGAGGTCGTCCCTGCTCTTCACACCAGTCCACAGGATGGATGGATGGACTGCTGCTGTCACACCTGATCAAACAACAGAGAGAGTAATCAATAGGTATTGATCAGAACCTTCAGTCTGAACGGTTCAGTACTACCAAACTACTACTGCCTCTGACCTGTCTGTCTGTCTCTGACCTGTCTGTCTGACCTGTCTGCCTCTGACCTGTCTGTCTGTCTCTGACCTGTCTGTCTGCCTCTGACCTGTCTGTCTGTCTCTGACCTGTCTGTCTGCCTCTGACCTGTCTGTCTGTCTGTCTGTCTGTCTCTGACCTGTCTGTCTGTCTCTGACCTGTCTGTCTGCCTCTGACCTGTCTGTCTCTGACCTGTCTGTCTGTCTGTCTGTCTCTGACCTGTCTGTCTGCCTCTGACCTGTCTGTCTGTCTCTGACCTGTCTGTCTGTCTCTGACCTGTCTGTCTCACCAGTAGTCATACGTGTCGTCCCAGTTGTCAAAGTGAACCAGGAAGTGGTCATCGATGACATCAGAGACTGAGGCGACGCAGACGAGTCCGGGGTTCTTTCTGTCCACGGCCTCCAGCTTCATCCCCACACTGAAGACACAGCTCTGAGAGACAGACAGGCAGAGAGAGAGACGGGTGGTGAGATAAAGCTCACAGCAGGTGAACAGACAGACAGCTTTGTACTGACTGCAGACAGACAGGTGAACAGACAGACAGGTTTGTACTGACTGCAGACAGACAGGTGGACAGACAGACAGGTTTGTACTGACTGCAGACAGACAGGTGGACAGACAGACAGGTTTGTACTGACTGCAGACAGACAGGTGGACAGACAGACAGGTTTGTACTGACTGCAGACAGACAGGTGAACAGACAGACAGCTTTGTACTGACTGCAGACAGACAGGTGGACAGACAGACAGGTTTGTACTGACTGCAGACAGACAGGTGGACAGACAGACAGGTTTGTACTGACTGCAGACAGACAGGTGGACAGACAGACAGGTTTGTACTGACTGCAGACAGACAGGTGGACAGACAGACAGGTTTGTACTGACTGCAGACAGACAGGTGGACAGACAGACAGGTTTGTACTGACTGCAGACAGACAGGTGGACAGACAGACAGGTTTGTACTGACTGCAGACAGACAGGTGGACAGACAGACAGGTTTGTACTGACTGCAGTGCGACGGGTGAACAGGGTTGGAGGAGCAGCATGAGAGCCTGTGGACTGAAGGTAGTGCTGCCAATCAAAATCTGTCTCACTGTGGCCTGTTAGGAGAGAGACAGACAGGTTGAGTGGTGTCACCTGTGTCAGGTGGTCCTCTGTGAGGGGGCGGGGCTACCTGGACTCACCTTTGGGTGGGTGGAGCTTGTGGTTGTTTTCTTTACACCAGCCTGCATGTCTGATGTTTGCTGAGTCAGAGTTTACCCAGAAGTCATAGCACTCAGAGTACCCGTCAATATGGAGGCGGACCCGACAGCCAATCACCTGAGAGAGAGAGACAGGACACTCACCTGACCGTCAGCAGACAGGTGTGTGTGTGTGTGTGTGTGTGTGTGTGTGTGTGTGTGTGTGTGTGTGTGTGTGTGTGTGTGTGTGTGTGTGTGTGTTACCTCGGCGACGGTCAGCACACAGAACATAGACGGGTGCAGCGGGTCGATGCCCTCCAGCTTCATCCCAACCTTAAAACCAGTCCTCCTACTGGGAACAGACTGGGACTGACAGACAGGTCAGAGAGAGAGAGACAGGTCAGAGAGAGAGACAAGTCATAGAGAGAGAGACAGGTCAGAGAGAGAGAGACAGGTCATAGAGAGAGACAGGTCATAGAGAGAGACAGGTCATAGAGATAGACAGGTCAGAGAGAGAGACAGGTCATAGCCAGTAGTAACTGGTCAGTAGAGGTAGTATGGATAGCATGATTGATTAATTGATCATGTGTTGGTCATCAATGATCTACAGAACCTCAAAGAGACAGTCTGTCTGTCTGTCTGTCTGTCTGTGTGTGTGTGTCTGTCTGTGTGTGTGTGTGTGTGTGTGTGTCTCTGTGTGTGTGTGTGTGTGTGTGTCTGTGTGTGTGTGTGTGTGTGTCTCTGTCTGTCTGTGTGTGTGTCTGTGTGTGTGTGTGTGTGTGTGTGTGTGTGTGTGTCTGTGTGTGTGTGTGTGTGTGTGTGTGTGTGTGTGTCTGTGTGTGTGTGTGTGTCTGTCTGTCTGTGTGTGTGTCTGTGTGTGTGTGTGTGTGTGTGTGTGTGTCTGTGTGTGTGTGTGTGTGTGTGTGTGTGTGTGTCTCTGTCTGTCTGTGTGTGTGTCTGTGTGTCTGTGTGTGTGTGTGTGTGTGTGTGTGTGTGTGTGTGTGTTACCTGTGTAAACAGTGACAGAGGAACAGCTTCAGTTTTCTGTTCGTTCAGGTACTGCTGCCAGGACCAGGACCGCCTCTTTACACTCACTACACACACACACACACACACACACACACACACACACACACACACACACACACACACACACACACACACACACACACACACACACACACACACACACACACACACACAGTTAGGTGTAGCTAACAGCTAACTAGCGCTGCTCTTCAAGGACCCCATCGAGCTCCTCGGGATCATCCTCAGGGACTGGTGGAGCCTCAGTGAAGTCCTGGTCCTTGAGGATGATCCGCCGGTTCTTGATCAAGAGGTGAGACTGAGCAGAGAGCCAATCAGAGAGCAGGGTTTCACCCAGGTGGACCAGGTGTTACCTTGAGTGCTGCTGACTTTGTTCTTCATCTTCTGTTCTTCTTCTTTGGTGGTTTTCTGATGAGACAGGAAGTGAAGAAGTGAATCTACAGCAGCACAAAACCTTCTTCCTGTCAGGTGACTCCAGGTGAGTCTGTGGCGGACCCCTCCACACAGGTGGGCCCCTCCACACACAGGTGGGCCCCTCCACACAGGCGGACCCCTCCACACAGGACGGACCCCTCCACACAGGCGGACCCCTCCACACAGGCGGACCCCTCCACACAGGCGGACCCCAAACACAGCCTGACCATAAGTACTGTGTTCAGCTATTGTACACCAGACGTAGTACTGTGTACACCAGACGTAGTACTGTAGTACACCAGACGTAGTACTGTAGTACACCAGACGTAGTACTGTGTACACCAGACGTAGTACTGTGGTACACCAGACGTAGTACTGTAGTACACCAGACGTAGTACTGTAGTACACCAGACGTAGTACTGTGTACACCAGACGTAGTACTGTGGTACACCAGACGTAGTACTGTAGTACACCAGACGTAGTACTGTGTACACCAGACGTAGTACTGTGTACACCAGACGTAGTACTGTGGTACACCAGACGTAGCATGACTTCTCCTACCATTGTTATGCCGATGACACCCAGCTGGTCTTGTCATTTCCTCCCGGTGACACCCAAGTGGAGGCTGCATTGCTGCGTGCTTGGCTGACATCTCGAAGTGGATGGCGACACACCACCTGAAGCTCAACCTGGACAAAACCGAGCTACTGTTCCTCCCGGGAAGGGCTGCCCGCACCGAGACCTGTCCATCACCATTGATGAGACCTGTCCATCACCATTGATGAGACCTGTCCATCACCATTGATGAGACCTGTCCATCACCATTGATGAGACCTGTCCATCACCATTGATGATGCCGTGGTGACGCCAACTGGGACTGTGAGGAATCTGGGTGTGACCCTGGACGACCAACTGTCGTTCTCAGCAAACATTGCATCGGTCACAGGCTCCTGCAGATTCCTCCTCTACAACATCAGGAGGATTCTCCCCTTCCTCACTGAGGAGACGGTGCAGGTGCTCTACAGGCTCTGGTCATCTCCCGCCTGGACTACTGCAACTCACTACTGGAGCCCCGGCGTCGGCCATCAGACCTCTGGAGCTCGTCCAGAAAGCTGCAGCACGTCTGGTGTTCAATGACCCAAGTTCTCCCACACAACTTCCCTTCTC
>NC_072469.1:409502-457002 GCF_027596085.1 Anoplopoma fimbria | reverse complement strand
GTGTTTTTACCATTAGTTTATAGAAGGTCTTTCCCGAGGCTCCCTCCAGGGAGACCGGGTGAGCTGGCTGCAGCAGAGGCCCACAACAGTTTTTAAAATCCAATGCCAGGAAGGTGGCGGGAAAAGGGTCCTCCACGTTCGGGGACCCGGATCCATTGCTAAAAGATTTTAAAAGCAGGATGTCTTGACCTGTGAGTTCCTGTCTCCAGTGAAGAAGGACTTGTCCAATGAACCTGGTGGACCTGATCCCCAAACGAGTTGCCAGCCCCGTGGGGTCCTCCAGTTGGGGTCCGGCCAGCTCCACCACCTGGCCCAGCGTGGAGACCCCTGCAGCCTGCAGCAGTCTGGACAGGGTGGCCCCCGCCCAGCTGGGATGAGTGAGAACATTCCCATACAGGACGGGCTCCTGCAGCAGCCAGTGCAGCGAGGCCCCCTGTTGCTTCCGCTCCTGTTTTAGCAGGTTCCACACTGTAAAAACACTTTTATAAAAACCAGGAAGAGATGATGCCATTACCTTATTATTATTCATTAAAAACAAGCTGAAATCCAGACCCAGGCTGTTAAAACGTTGCAGGATGCACCGGGATAGAGGTCTCCACAGAGTGTCCTCTGGCCCAGTCAGCAGCCTCTGGAGGAACTGGAGGCGGAAGGCAGCGCCCCTGCTGGCCAGATGGATCAGGCCCTGCCCCCCTCGTCCTTGGGAAGGAAAAGGACACTCTGTGGGACCCAGTGCATCCTGCCCCAAAAGAAATCCACTAAAACCCGTTGTACCTCTGATAGGAGGGAAGCCGGAGGATCGACACAGGCCAGCCGGTGCCACAGGGAGGACGAGACCAGGTTGTTGAGGATCAGGGTGCGACCTCTGTAAGACATCTTAGGAAGGAGCCACTTCCACTTGCTGAGGCGGCCCTTCACCTTCTCAACCACGTTGTCCCAGTTCTTGCTTTTTGAGGTCTCGTCCCCCAAAAATACCCCAAGGTATTTGAGTCCTCCCTTCTTCCAGTTCACCTTCGCAGAAGAAATACGACTAAAATCCTTTATGGTGTCAGTTAAAAAGTCAATGTCTTGTTGTTTATTGACCAACACAATCAGATCATCAGCATAGACAGATAGTTTAAAAGACACATCACACTGGGGGAAGCTCACACCGTTTAGATTCATCCTCAGTTTGTGGAGCAGAGGCTCGATGGCCAGAGAGTACAACATCCCAGAGAGAGAGCAGCCCTGCCTCACCCCTCTCTGGACGCCAAAAGGTGCACTCAGCCCGCCATTTATTTTCAGGACACTCGCAATGTCACTGTAGAGAACCCGGATCATAGCTATAAAGCCTGGGTTGAACCCAAAGGCAGCCAGAGTCTGCCATAAATACTGGTGTTCAACCCGGTCAAAAGCCTTTTCCTGGTCTATGGAAATAAGACCAGTCTCTATCGCCAATGAACTGGAGAGGTCCAAAACATCTCGAATCAAAGTAACATTGTCACTGATGAGCCTGCTGGGCACACAGTAAGTCTGGTCAGGGTGGACGACGGACGCCATCACCTCCCTCAATCTGAGGGCCAGAGCTTTGGACAGGATCTTATAATCCGTGCACAGCAGAGAGACCGGCCTCCAGTTTTTAAGTTCTTGTAGGTCTCCCTTCTTTGGCAGCAGGGTGATGACGGCCCTCCTGCAGCTCAGAGGTAGTCTACCTGTCAGGAGGCTCTCATTCACCACCTCCAGCAGGTCTTGTCCCATGATGGACCAGAAGGACTTATAGAAGTCAGCAGGAAGGCCGTCTATCCCCGGAGCTTTGCCGCTCTGCAGACTGGACAAGGCAGCCTGCAGCTCCTGCAGAGTTAGCTCTGCTGCCAGCTGGGAGTCTGCCTCTTTGCTCACCTGAGGGAGACCACTGAGGAAGCTGCTGTGCACATCTGGATTATGCGACCACTCACTCTCAAAGAGGTCTCTGTAGAAACCGGTAGCAAACTTCCTGATCTCAGATGAATCTGAGATTTCGGAGCCAGTACCCGTATGTAAAGAATGAATGATCTTCCTTTGTCCATTTATCCGCTCCAGCCCAAAGAAGAACTGGGAGGGAGCGTCCATCTGCGAGATGTTCATGTACCGCGACCTGACCAGAGCTCCCTGTGCTGAGACACCCAGCAGGTTGGCTATGGCCGACTGTTTGGACTTGAGGGAGTCTAAATGGCCCCGATTTCCTGTAGAAGCTACTAAAGACTGTAATTCTTCTACCTGTCTCTCCAGATCCTTCATAGTCCGGGTTAAGTCTCCAGTGACATTGCGGGTGAACTGCTGGCTTAGTTGTTTTATCTGGGTTTTCCCAAAGTCCCACCACTGCTGAGTGCTGGAGAAGGCAGGCCTGCTCTCCCTGTGGGAAACCCAAAAAAACTTAAAAGCAGTTCTAAAAGCCTGATCGTTTAAAAGGGCCGTGTTAAAATGCCAATAGGCGCTCTTTAAACGAATGTTTTTTAATAAAAACGGAGCAGGAGACAAGACAGTGATCACTAAAACCCACGGGCTGAATAAAACACCTTTTAAAAATATTTAAATGGTGTTTAAAACAAAAGAGGCAGTCCAGTCTGGCCAATGATAAAAGGTTTCCCCTTGTGTGGCTCCAGGTGTTCTGTCTGTGAGTGCTGTTAAAAGCTCTCCACAGGTCAGACAGCTCATGTTCTTCTACCAGCTGTCTGATCCTGTGGGAAGAAGCAGGATGAGGCTCAGGATGATTCCTGTCCAGGGTTGGCTCAACTGTACAGTTAAAATCCCCCCCTAAAAACATAAAATCATCGTTACCACAATCTCTCACAGCATCACTTAAAATGTCTAAAAATGCTATCCTGAATAGTTTCAAGTTGTTAAAATGCTCCTCAACTACAGTAAGTCTGGCTCCTTTTGTGACCTCTAAAAACCTCTTAATGTCTGCTGGAGCATACAGACTCTGCTGCTCCTCCTGAGTGAGGCAGAAGTCACTCTCTGACTCTGATCAAGCGTTCCCTGTGTCTCGACACCAGCTAATGAGGGGGGGTCACTAATCCCCGAGGCCGACCGAGCAGACCTGACCGACCCTGAGCAGCCGACCGCCTCCCCCGCCCCCTCCGGGCAGGAGCGGACTAGATGCCCCTCCGCTCCACAGCCAAAGCACTTCATGGTCTCCGAGGAGGCGAAGACCATGTAATTGAAACCGTGGACAGCTTGCCCCCCCCCCCCCCACCATCATGTTGGACCCAGACTCTGCTGCTCCTCTTCCTCCTCCATACTGGACCCAGACTCTGCTCCTCTTCCTCCTCCATACTGGACCCAGACTGCTGGACCTCACCTGTCCCCTCCTGTCCTCCCTCACCTGTCTCCTCCTGTCCTCCCTCACCTGTCTCCTCCTGTCCTCCCTCACCTGTCTCCTCCTGTCCTCCCTCACCACCTGTCCCCTCCTGTCCTCCCTCACCTGTCTCCTCCTGTCCTCCCTCACCTGTCCCCTCCTGTCCTCCCTCACCTGTCTCCTCCTGTCCTCCCTCACCTGTCTCCTCCTGTCCTCCCTCACCACCTGTCCCCTCCTGTCCTCCCTCACCTGTCTCCTCCTGTCCTCCCTCACCTGTCTCCTCCTGTCCTCCCTCACCTGTCTCCTCCTGTCCTCCCTCACCTGTCCTCCCTCACCTGTCCCCTCCTGTCCTCCCTCACCTGTCTCCTCCTGTCCTCCCTCACCTGTCTCCTCCTGTCCTCCCTCACTCACCTGTCCCCTCCTGTCCTCCCTCACCTGTCTCCTCCTGTCCTCCCTCACCTGTCTCCTCCTGTCCTCCCTCACTCACCTGTCCCCTCCTGTCCTCCCTCACCTGTCTCCTCCTGTCCTCCCTCACCTGTCTCCTCCTGTCCTCCCTCCCTCACCTGTCCCCTCCTGTCCTCCCTCACCTGTCTCCTCCTGTCCTCCCTCACTCACCTGTCTCCTCCTGTCCTCCCTCACCTGTCTCCTCCTGTCCTCTCTCACCCACCTGGCCTACCTGTTGGCCCCCTGCTGGTGGCGGCTGGTTTTTCTCAGGACATGCTCTGGCTAGATGTCCCTCTTTTCCACAATTGAAACACTTCATGTTTCCAGAAGTGACAAAAATAATATAATCAAAATCCTCTATTTTCAGTTTGAGCAGCAGATTGAGATCCTCGTTCCTGTTGTTGAGGATCATGTGAACCTGTCTCCTGTGAGAGACGACATGTTTTAACAGAGGAGACCTCCATCCTGAGGAGACTTTCCTGATGGAGACACTACTTTACCGTGTCTGGATCCCTGACCAGAGTCTCATCTCTGATGAACGGGGGACGTTGGATAAAGTGACTCTAACAGCCGGTGTAGCGAGCGGCAGAACCGGAACCAGAGTCTGGTTCACCATGATCCCGTTCACTACTGTTAACCTTATCCACGCTGTCAACAAATATCACCACTGACTTATTATATATCAATATATATATATAAATATATATATATATATATATATAATATATATATATTATATATATATATATATATATATATATATATATATATAAATATATATATATAAATATCAATAAATATCACCACTGCCTTATTATATATCAATATATATATATATATAAATATCAACAAATATCACCACTGACTTATTATATATCAATATATATATATATATAAATATCAACAAATATCACCACTGCGTTTACAGTATTAAACCGTCTTAAACCAGTATTTAACTGTCTTAAACATGTATTAGACCAGTGGTTCTTAACCTGGGTTCGATCGAACCCCAGGGGCTCTTCGGAACAACAATGCTCTCAACGTGTTGGTGTCACCAAATCGTACCATACTCTCGTATTGCCAAGAAAGCCCTTGAGATACTCACACCGTTTGTTACAACGTGTCTTTGTGAGCAATCCTTTGAGGATGGTGGACATGAAAACTAAGAAAAGGAACAGACTTTGCTGCGAAAATGATATGAGAGTGGCACTTGCCAAGGTGAAGCCGCGCATTTCTGAACTTGTATCTGAAAGGCAACAGCAAAAGTCACATTGATTTGCAGTAAATATTCACTGAGTTATGTTTTTGTGTGAAATTCATGTTTTGTTTGTCGACAAACCGATCCTCACAGCATCGTACGAAGTTGCGTACCTGATCGCAAATCATTCATTGAGTTATGTTTTTGTGTGAAATTGTTGGTTTTGTTCTTTGCACACAGTGATTTTGTGTGCAACTGATGCATGGTTCATTTTGTGCACTAATAAAATATATACCTATGTTTTGAAGAAATCATATTTTATTTTTCCAATTACGAAGGGTTCGGTGAATGCACTGATGAAGCTCGCAGGGTTCAGTACCTTCAATAAGGTTAAGAACCACTGTACTAGACTGTCTTAAACCAGTATTAGACTGTCTTAAACCAGTATTAGACTGACTTAAACCAGTATTAGACTGACTTAAACCAGTATTAGACTGTCTTAAACCAGTATTAGACTGACTTAAACCAGTATTAGACTGTCTTAAAACAGTATTAGACTGTCTTAAACCAGTATTAGACTGACTTAAACCAGTATTAAACTGACTTAAACTAGTATCAGACTTTCTTAAACCAGTATTAAACTGACTTAAACCAGTATTAGACTGACTTAAACCAGTATTAAACTGTCTTAAACCAGTATTAAACTGACTTTAACCAGTATTAAACTGTCTTAAACCAGTATTAAACTGTCTTAAACATGTATTAGACTGTCTTAAACCAGTATTAAACTGACTTAAACCAGTATTAAACTGACTTAAACCAGTATTAAACTGTCTTAAACCAGTATTAAACTGACTTAAACCAGTATTAAACTGTCTTAAACCAGTATTAAACTGTCTTAAACATGTATTAGACTGTCTTAAACCAGTATTAAACTGTCTTAAACATGTATTAAACTGTCTTAAACCAGTATTAAACTGACTTAAACCAGTATTAAACTGTCTTAAACCAGTATTAAACTGACTTAAACCAGTATTAAACTGTCTTAAACCAGTATTAAACTGACTTTAACCAGTATTAAACTGTCTTAAACCAGTATTAAACTGTCTTAAACATGTATTAAACTGACTTAAACCAGTATTAAACTGTCTTAAACCAGTATTAAACTGACTTAAACCAGTATTAAACTGTCTTAAACCAGTATTAAACTGTCTTAAACCAGTATTAAACTGACTTAAACCAGTATTAAACTGTCTTAAACATGTATTAGACTGTCTTAAACTAGTATTAAACTGACTTAAACCAGTATTAAACTGTCTTAAACCAGTATTAAACTGACTTAAACCAGTATTAAACTGACTTAAACCAGTATTAAACTGTCTTAAACATGTATTAGACTGTCTTAAACCAGTATTAAACTGACTTAAACCAGTATTAAACTGTCTTAAACCAGTATTAAACTGACTTAAACCAGTATTAAACTGACTTAAACCAGTATTAAACTGTCTTAAACATGTATTAGACTGTCTTAAACCAGTATTAAACTGACTTAAACCAGTATTAAACTGTCTTAAACCAGTATTAAACTGACTTAAACCAGTATTAAACTGTCTTAAACCAGTATTAAACTGACTTAAACCAGTATTAAACTGTCTTAAACCAGTATTAAACTGACTTAAACCAGTATTAAACTGTCTTAAACCAGACTAATCTAGCTAGGCTAACGGTCCCGCCCTGTTTCTAGTCTTTGTGCTAAGCTAGGCTAACTTGTGGTGGACTGTAAGACAAACAACACTCCCAGTCAGAGCTGGTGTCCAGCTGCTGGTCTAAACTGGGAGCTCCCCCCCGTCTCTCTAGCCCCTCCCATCTCTCCCCCTCTGTCTCTCCTCACAGAGGAGCAGAGAGCGGACTGATCGGAGGTGAGTCTGTTTCTTCTCTTTATGTCTCTATTGATCACTGATCACAGATTGATAACCGATTGATGCTGAGAACCTGCTGTGTGTGTGTGTGTGTGTGTGTGTGTGTGTGTGTGTGTGTGTGTGTGTGTGTGTGTGTGTGTGTGTGTGTGTGTGTGTGTGTCTGTGTTATGGATCTGGATCAGACTCGGACCTGATGAGTCACTTTGAATCACAGACTGAATGTGACTTCAGACCAGATCCAGACCAGATAAACCAGCATGAGATCCAGTTCTGGATCAGACCTGATCGTTAATCGTTCTTGTATTGATTATGTTCGTGATCGATGAATCGGTCCATCGTTTGCTGCTTTCATCATTCGTTTGTCAAATCTCTGAAAACTAAGAAAGTCTTCAGACTTCTGTTGAACCAGTTTAAAAACTGGAACCAGCAAACAAATCAAAACATTCAGAGCCAATCAGAACAGACTCACACTGACTCGGATCCAGGGAGTCCAGTTCTGATCCAGTGAGTCCAGTTCTGATCCAGTGAACCGGATCCAGAACAGAACACTATGTCACATGATGGTGGTTTTCTTTTCATCATTAAACGTGTAATAGCTGCGCTGACAGAAGCAGGTCTGAGGTCAGTTAACTGAACCATGGACCACCAGTCCAAACCAATTCACTAAGAGGGCTGATCTGGACCTGGACTTGGTCCGGATCCGTAAGTGTTTTATAGGACCGACTCCAGACCAGATCTGGATCTAACAAACCACAGGAACGGCTCGTCACTGATATAAACTACCAGATCTGGACCAGATACGGGACATGGACCAGATACGGGACACTTAGATCCTCATCAACCAGAGATCCAAAGTGAACCAGATTAGACTCAAACTCGTTGAAAGTAAACTTTTATGAAGTTTAAGGAAATAAGATCTGAAGTGAGCTCAGCGTTTAGTGAGTCCAGAGGACTAAAGGGACGGAGCAGAACTCCATGTGGTTTCAGAGGGTTAAAGGGACGGAGCAGAACTCCATGTGGTTTCAGAGGACTAAAGGGACGGAGCAGAACTCCATGTGGTTTCAGAGGACTAAAGGGATGGGGGCAGAACTCCATGTGGTTTCAGAGGACTAAAGGGACAGAGCAGAACTCCATGTGGTTTCAGAGGACTAAAGGGATGGGGGCAGAACTCCATGTGGTTTCAGAGGACTAAAGGGATGGGGGCAGAACTCCATGTGGTTTCAGAGGACTAAAGGGATGGGGGCAGAACTCCATGTGGTTTCAGAGGACTAAAGGGATGGGGGCAGAACTCCATGTGGTTTCAGAGGACTAAAGGGACAGAGCAGAACTCCATGTGGTTTCAGAGGACTAAAGGGATGGGGGCAGAACTCCATGTGGTTTCAGAGGACTAAAGGGACAGAGCAGAACTCCATGTGGTTTCAGAGGACTAAAGGGATGGGGGCAAAACTCCATGTGGTTTCAGAGGACTAAAGGGATGGGGGCAGAACTCCATGTGGTTTCAGAGGACTAAAGGGACAGAGCAGAACTCCATGTGGTTTCAGAGGACTAAAGGGACAGAGCAGAACTCCATGTGGTTTCAGAGGACTAAAGGGACAGAGCAGAACTCCATGTGGTTTCAGAGGACTAAAGGGACAGAGCAGAACTCCATGTGGTTTCAGAGGGTTTAACGTCTCGCTGTGGACCAGGAATAACCAGCTCAGATTACCGTCTGAGGACCTGAGTGAAAACACTTATCTCTGACGCTCTGATTGGCTGACACCGTCCATTTCCTCCTAATGGACACACTGGAGCAGCTAGCGTTAGCATGCGCACCCCACTCTGTGCTCCCCTGGGATCCAGAACCATTAGACCGAGGTTCCCCCTTCAACACACACACACACACACACACACACACACACACACACACACACACACACACACACACACACACACACACACACACACACACACACACACACACACACACACACACACAGATCAATACACTGGTAGAGGATGACTTCCTTTCACACACGTACGTTATCAATATTTAATGTCGGCTCAGCTTCGTCTCACCAACAACCACAACATCTGAATATGAGATCTGACATCCAATCAGGTTCCTTTAATCAACAAAGATTAACCTTTAAACGATGATTCACTGAAACTAGAACCTCATCAAGTCAAGTTAAATAGACCTAGACACTCTGATTGGCTGAGAGGATCTAGACACTCTGATTGGCTGAGAGGATCTAGACACTCTGATTGGCTGACAGGATCTAGACACTCTGATTGGCTGACAGGATGTAGACACTCTGATTGGCTGACAGGATCTCTCTCCTCTGCAGGATGTTGTCATCTCCACCTTCCACCTCCGCCCCCCCTCCACTCCCTCAAACAGTGACCTCTGACCTCTGCCATGTTACCATGGAAACCTACTGGAGGGAAGTGCGGAGCATCGAGGAGGAGACGGAGGAAGAGGAGGAAGAGGAGGAGGAGAGGAAGAGTATGGACGGTGAGTAGAACTGACAGCAGAGTGAGACACCGTCTTTCCATCTGACTCCTTCTCCTCTTTGTTAACCTGCAGAGGTGGAGCTGGAGGAGGCGTGGCTGACGGAGGCGGGGCTCTCCTCCCTGGTGACCGGCTCGCTGTCCGAGGACGTGCCGCCGCCGGCTGAGGTGCTGCTGTCCACGTTGACACGGCAACAAGCCGCCACGGTGAAGAAGAGGCTGGACAACTACAACGAGACGCTGAAGACTAGAAACAGGCAGCCAATCAGAGATGTCCGCGACGTCTTCACTGAGGTGGGTCACATGATAAATATCAATGTATGAGAAACATAAAGAGTAATTTCATTAAACGTTCTATATGTATATATATATATATATATATATATATATATATATATACATACAGCAGGTAAAATAAGTATTGAACACGTCACCATTTTTCTCAGTAAATATATTTCTAAAGGTGCTATTGACATGAAATGTTCACCAGATGTCGGTAACAACCCAAGTAATCCATACATACAAAGAAAACCAAACAAATAAGTTCAGAAATCAAGTTATGTGTAATAAAATGGAATGACGCAGGGAAAAAGTATTGAACACATGAAGAAAGGGAGGTGCAAAAAGGCATGGAAAGCCAAGACACCAGCTGAAATCTATCAGTAATTAGAAAGCAAGCCTGCCCCTTGTCAGTGCAAATTAATATCAGCTGGTTCAGTCCCAACTGATGGCCTATAAAAAGGTGTCTCATTACCAAGGTGTCACACAAGAAACATCTCATGATGGGTAAAAGCAAAGAGCTCTCTCAAGACCTTCACAACCTTATTGTTGCAGAACATACTGATGGCTGGTTACAGAAGGATTTCTAAACTTCTGAATGTTCCAGTGAGCACTGTTGGGGCCATAATCCAGAAGTGGAAAGAACATCATTTCACCATAAACCGGCCACGACCAGGTGCTCCTCGCAAGATTTCTGACAGAGGAGTGAAAAGAATTATCAGAAGAGTTGTCCAAGAGCCAAGGACCACTTGTGGAGAGCTTCAGAAAGACCTGGAATTAGCAGGTACAATTGTTTCAAAGAAAACAATAAGTAATGCATCAACCGCCGTGGCCTGTATGCACGCTCACCACGCAAGACTCCACTGCTGAAGAAAAAGCATGTTGAAGCTCGTTTAAAGTTTGCTGCACAACATTCAGACAAGCCTGTGAAATACTGGGAGAATATAGTCTGGTCAGATGAGACCAACATGGAACTCTTTGGATGCCATAATACACACCATGTTTGGAGGTCAAATGGCACTGCACATCACCCCAAAAACACCAGACCAACAGTGAAGTTTGGAGGTGGAACATCATGGTGTGGGGCTGTTTTTCAGCATACGGCACTGGCAAACGTCATATAATTGAAGGAAGGATGAATGGAAAAATGTACCGAGACATTCTTGATAAAAATCTGCTGCCATCTAGCAGGATGATGAAGATGAAACGAGGGTGGACATTTCAGCAAGACAATGATCCCAAACACACAGCCAAGGAAACTCTCCATTGGTCTCAGAGAAAGAAAATAAAGCTGCTAGAATGGCCCAGCCAATCACCTGACCTGAATCCAATAGAAACTCTATGGAAAGAACTAAAGATCAGAGTTCATAGAAGAGGCCCACGGAACCTTCAAGATGTGAAGACTGTTTGTGTGGAAGAATGGGCCAAAATCACACCTGAGCAATGCATGCCACTAGTTTCTCCATACAGGAGGCGTCTTGAAGCTGTCACTACCAACAAAGGCTTCTGTACCAAGTATTAAATACATTTCAGTAAGCGTGTTCAATACTTTTTCCCTGTGTCATTCCATTTGATTACA
The DNA here is from genome assembly GCF_027596085.1 of Anoplopoma fimbria. Classification (NCBI taxonomy): domain Eukaryota; kingdom Metazoa; phylum Chordata; class Actinopteri; order Perciformes; family Anoplopomatidae; genus Anoplopoma; species Anoplopoma fimbria. The sequence continues at coordinate 445,780 of NC_072469.1, read as the reverse complement.
CATAACTTAGTTCCTGAACTTATTTGTTTGGTTTTCTTTGTATGTATGGATTACTTTGGTTGTTACCAACATCTGGTGAACATTTCATGTCAATAGCACCTTTAGGAATATATTTACTGAGAAAAATGGTGACGTGTTCAATACTTATTTTACCCGCTGTATCTGTAGGCTCCGTCCCTGAACACAGATATGAAATTAAATGTGTTCTCTCTCGCTCACAAACACACACACACACACACACACACACACACACACACACACACACACACACACACACACACACACACACACACACACACACACACACACACACACACTGTTCCAGCACGATGATGACTCAGCAGAAAGATGCCCCTCCCTGCCCCCTCACCACTCCGAGTCACCGCCGAGCCGATACCACACCACGACCAAAACCATCCGGAGAAACGCCCACAGAGGTACCGTTAGTCCACTCACCTGTCAGTAAGCTCATGGACCAACGGAACCACCCATCACTCTATCCAGTCCATTAGGGAATGTTCTAGTGGTCCTTAAGGTTCTTGTTGTAAATCAGGTGGTTCCCGTAGACGGGGTTCTAGTAATCCTTTAGTTAGTTCTAGTGGTCCTTAGTTAGTTCTAATGGTCCTTTACTTAGTTCTAGTGGTCCTTTAGTTAGTTCTAGGGGTCCTTTAACTGGTTCTAGTAGTCCTTTAGTTTGTTCTAGTGGTCCTTTACCTGGTTCTAGTAGTCCTTTAGTTAGTTCTAGTAGTCCTTTAGTTAGTTCTAGTGGTCTTTTACTTGGGTCTAATGGTCCTTGAGTTAGTTCTATTGGTCCTTGACTTAGTTCTAGTGGTCCTTGAGTTAGTTCTATTGGTCCTTTACTTAGTTCTAGTGGTCCTTTAGTTAGTTTTAGTGGTCCTTTACCTGGTTCTAGTAGTCCTTTAGTTAGTTCTAGTGGTCTTTTACTTGGGTCTAATGGTCCTTGAGTTAGTTCTATTACTATATTCCTTTATTGATCCCCATGGGGGAAATTCAAGTGTTGCAGCAGCTCAACTACACAGAAACAGATAATAAATACACATATTATACAATAAAATAAAAATAGAATAAAATAAAAAATAAGAATACAAATAAAAAAATGTACAGTATATCCACATGGGGGGGGGGCTGGTCAGCATGATGACAGACTGTGGTCTCCGCTGTTGTTGTACAGTCTGATGGCAGTGGGCACAAATGAGCGTCTGAAAAGTAGTTCTAGTGGTGTTTTGGGTATTCTAGTGATCCTTTAGGTGGTTCCATTGGTCCTTAAGTTGGTTCTATTGGTTCTTTGGTTGGTTCTAGTGCTCATTTGGGTAGTTCTAGGGGTCATCTGGGTGGTTTTAGTGGTCCTTTGGTTATTCCAGAGGTCCTTAAGGTGGTTCTAGTGGACCTTTTCTTTTTTCTAGTGGTCTTTAAGGTGGTAATAGTAGACCTTTAGGTGTTTCTAGTGGTCTTTAAGGTGGTTCTAGTGGACCTTTAGTTGGTTCCAGTGGTCATTTAAGTGGTTCCAGTGATCCTTTAGTTGGTTGTAGTGGTCCGTTAGATGGTTCTAGTGGGCCTTTAATTAATTAGTTCTAGTGGGCCTTTAATTAATTAGTTATAGTGGTCCTTCAAGTGGTTCCAGTGGTCTTTAAGTTGGTTCTAGTGGTTCTTTGGTGGGTATAAGTGCTTGTGTGGTTAGTTCTAGAGGTCATTTAGGTGGTTCTAGTGGACCTTTGGTTATTCAAGAGGTCCTTTAGGTGGTTCTAGTGGTCTTTAAGGTGGTTTAGTGGACGTCTAGGTGGTTCTAGTGGTATTTAAGGTGGATCCAGTGGACCTTTAGGTGGTTCTAGTGGCCTTTAAATTGGGTCCTGTGGAGCTTTACGTAGTTCTAGTTGTCTTTAAGATGTTTCTAGGGGACCTTTATGTTGTTTTAGTGGTCTTTAAGGTGGTTCTAGTGGACTTTTAGGTGGTTCTAGTGGTCTTTAAGATGGTTATAGTGGAGCTTTACGTTGTTCTAGTGGTCTTTAAGATTTTTCTAGTGGACCTTTGGGTGGTTCTAGGGGTCTTTATGGTGGTTCTAGTGGACCTTTAGGTTGTTCTAGTGGTCTTTAAGGGGATTCTAGGGGACCTTTAGGAGGTTCTAGTGGTCTTTAAGGTGGTTCTAGTGGTCAAGGGCTGGAAGAAGAAATAAACATCTGTTTACTGTTTGTGTTTCCAGTTCGACCAACTCTTCCTACATTAGTTTTTGAAGATCAACTACCTGAACACCCGTCATCCCCCCCACACACACACTCTCCAACACACACACACTCTCTGACAGACACACACTCTCCGACAGACACACACTCTCCAACACACACACACTCTCCAACACACACACACTCTCTGACAGACACACACTCTCCGACACACACACACTCTCTGACAGACACACACTCTCCGACACACACACACTCTCCGACACACACACACTCTCCGACAGACACACACTCTCCGACACACACACACTCTCCGACACACACACACTCTCCGACACACACACACTCTCTGACAGACACACACTCTCCGACACACACACACTCTCTGACAGACACACACTTACATTCTGTCGGTTGGTCGAGACAAGCTGATTGGCTGCTGCGGGACTGTCCATACTCAGAAGGCGTGGCCGAGCACAAAGGGGGCGGGGCTTGTTGGGACTGTCTTCGTTTCCGTGGAGCCGACGGTGGTGACCTGCTGGTGAGTCTGACCTCTGACCTCCTGACACAAACTCCTGCTTCTAGTTTCATTCTTTGTATGACTTCTATTCGGGGGATAATCAGGTTCCACGTTTTGGAACCACAGCTCCCATGATGCTTTGGGGGATGTAAACTATAAACGAAGTATAATATTGCAGCTCTGCAGTGTTTCATTATGTACAGAGAACTGTGAGATTCTTTGTTCTTTGTTCAGAGATGATGATTTCCTCAGAATGATATCAGTTTGTGTTTCATGTCTGAGTGAAATATGACCTCATGTGTTTGGTCCAATCACAGCCGAGTACATCATCTATGGAGAGATTACTGTTCAACGCTCTGTTTACAACTCACAGTGTCCATGTGACTCTGTAGTGACCTGACAGTCATTCCTGCTCACCTAGCATTAGCATTAGCATAGCATAGCATAGCATAGCATAGCTGTTCTCATTCCAGAGCTGCTGACGGTCCAAACGGGTTCATGTTTAGAAGAGGAACTAAACATGATGGCTTAACGTTATGTTTCGTGATGTTTGACCTTTGAAGGTCAACGTTAGCGCCTGACTCAGTGACTTTAGCTGAACTATTATCAGCGGCCTTTAGTTTTGTTTCTTCCTGTTGAGTCTCAGAGGGTTTGAGATGAAGATAACGTTAGAGATCTTCAGGGAGGGCGTCTGATGTGTCCAACAGGAAGTTAGCATCAGGCTAGTCCCAGTTAGCATCAGGCTAGTCCCCGTAGTAAAGAAACAATCAGGTCACCATGTGATTCATGACGTCAGCAGGTCAAACAACAACAAGCGATGTAATTGGCTGCTGGAGGAAGCTGTCGGACCAATCAGGAGCCACCGTTTGATTCTGCAGCTGGTTGAATAAAACTTTATAACAAGAATTTAAACAATTATTAGTTTGTTTTAGTTTTTAAACATTTTGTATCAGTTCAGTTTATTTTTTAGTTTCTGTACGTAAATCAGTAATGATGTAAACGTGTGTGTGTGTGTGTGTAGTTTGGACCTGTCTCACCCTATCAGGGTCTGGTCTCGGCAGACGACTTGTCCCCATGTGACCTCACCCGCCTCGGCTTCATCTCCCATATCGAGCTCTCCACCTTCCTGCTCGCTCTGGGTATCCAAACCAAACGCCACCGCCCGCTGCGCCGCAGGACCCGAGGTGCGCTTCATTTATACATCATAGTTTGTTGTTTATTATTAGTGTTAATAATAATAATGATAATAATGATAATAATAGTAAAGATAATAATAGTAATAATAGTAATAATGATAATAATAATAATAATAATGATAATAATAATAATAATAATAATAGTAAAAGTAATAATAATAATAATGATAATAATAATATTGATAATAATAATAATAGTAGTAATAATAATAGTAATAGTAATAATAATAATAATTCCCCTGTTGTTTGATGGATTTAATTATTATTAGAGAGGTTTTGCAATTATAGAATACAAATATTGGACCAAAGGTCAGACCGGGACCAGTTAGTACGAGAACACATTAACACTGTCTGTCTGTCTGCCTGCCTGTCTGCCTGTCTGTCTGTCATCAGACAGCGGTGTCTTCGCTGTTCCTCTGAACTCTCTGTTGGAGAACGACAGGAAGAAGTTTCCAGGAGTTAAAGTTCCTGTCGTCTTCCAGAAGGCAAATAAACTGTCTCTCTCTCTGTCTACCTGTCTGTCTGACTAGATAATGAACTGTTGGTCCTCTTAAGTGCAGAAAGACAAACCTGTGTGTGTGTGTGTGTGTGTGTGTAGTTGTTGTGTATTTTAGAGCAGACCGGTCTGCAGACTGAAGGGATCCTCAGAGTTCCAGGATCAGCAGCTAGACTGAAGGTAACACACACACACACACACACACACACACACACAGAATAATGGGGTAACACCTGTCTGTCTGTCTGTCCTCAGTACCTGCGTAGAGAGTTAGACAGGTGTGGTGGGGCGTTCGACTGGTCTGCAGTGAGACAGGTGGATGCTGCTGGTCTGCTGAAGCTTTTCATCAGAGAGCTGCCAACACCTCTGCTGACACACACACACCTGTCCACCTACCGCTCTGTGCTGGGTATGCGCACACACACACACACACACACACACACACACACACACACACACACACACACACACACACACACACACACACACACACACACACACACACACACACACACACACACACACACACACACACACAGACTGACTGATGTGTGTCCCTGCAGGTGTCTCCTCCGTGGTCCACCAGGTTCAGGCTCTTCAGCTGCTGTCTCTGCTGCTCCCTGAAGCCAACAGAGACTCACTCCGAGTAAATATCAACTCCTCACCTCAGATAATCACATGTGACTCATCCATCAATCAATCAATCAATCAATCAATCAATCAATCAATCAATCAATCAATCAACCAATCAATCAATCTATCTGGAGTCAGCAGGTTGACAGAATCACTTTATATCAGAAGTTCAGAGATCAGGTTAACCTGGATCTGTTTCCATGGTTACAGGCTCTGCTGGTCTTTCTGCGTAAGGTGGTCTCTCATCAGGACCAGAACAGGATGTCTCTGTGGAACGTTTCCATGGTAATGGCGCCAAACCTGTTCACCCACCCTCACCATGGCAACAAGCGCTCCACCACCAAGCAACAGGAGGAGATGGAGGAGGCGGTGGGCGGAGCTCAGCTGGTCCAACTGATGATCACACACCAGGACCTGCTGTGGACCGTGAGTCAGAGGACACACTCACAGCCTCAGTGACATCACTGTCTGAGCTGTCCATGACATCACTTCCTGTTTTCTTTGATAGGTCCCAAGCTTCCTGATGTCTCAGGTGAGACAGATGAACCAAGCGTCCAATCAGAAACAGTTTGGCCTGACCAAGGCAAAGAGACGACTGCTGAGGAGGAAGAACGACAAGAACGACAGAAACCAGGTGAGACATAGACCCAGGTGAGACATAGACCCAGGTGAGACCAGAGAACCAGGTGAGACCAGAGAACCAGGTGAGACCAGAGAACCAGGTGAGACATAGACCCAGGTGAGACCAGAGAACCAGGTGAGACATAGACCCAGGTGAGACCAGAGAACCAGGTGAGACTAGAGAACCAGGTGAGACCAGAGAACCAGGTGAGACTAGAGAACCAGGTGAGACCAGAGAACCAGGTGAGACTAGAGAACCAGGTGAGACCAGAGAACCAGGTGAGACATAGACCCAGGTGAGACCAGAGAACCAGGTGAGACTAGAGAACCAGGTGAGACCAGAGAACCAGGTGAGACCAGAGAACCAGGTGAGACATAGACCCAGGTGAGACCAGAGAACCAGGTGAGACTAGAGAACCAGGTGAGACCAGAGAACCAGGTGAGACTAGATAACCAGGTGAGACTAGAGAACCAGGTGAGACATAGAACCAGGTGAGACATAGAACCAGGTGAGACCAGAGAACCAGGTGAGACTAGATAACCAGGTGAGACATAGAACCAGGTGAGACATAGAACCAGGTGAGACTAGAGAACCAGGTGAGACCAGAGAACCAGGTGAGACTAGAGAACCAGGTGAGACATAGACCCAGGTGAGACCAGAGAACCAGGTGAGACATAGAACCAGGTGAGACTAGAGAACCAGGTGAGACATAGACCCAGTTGAGACCAGAGAACCAGGTGAGGCATAGACCCAGGTGAGACATAGACCCAGGTGAGACCAGAGAACCAGGTGAGACATAGACCCAGGTGAGACCAGAGAACCAGGTGAGACATAGACCCAGGTGAGACATAGAACCAGGTGAGACCAGAGAACCAGGTGAGACATAGAACCAGGTGAGACCAGAGAACCAGGTGAGACATAGAACCAGGTGAGACCAGAGAACCAGGTGAGACTAGAGAACCAGGTGAGACATAGACCCAGGTGAGACCAGAGAACCAGGTGAGACATAGAACCAGGTGAGACTAGAGAACCAGGTGAGACATAGACCCAGTTGAGACCAGAGAACCAGGTGAGGCATAGACCCAGGTGAGACCAGAGAACCAGGTGAGACATAGACCCAGGTGAGACCAGAGAACCAGGTGAGACATAGACCCAGGTGAGACCAGAGAACCAGGTGAGACATAGAACCAGGTGAGACCAGAGAACCAGGTGAGACTAGATAACCAGGTGAGACATAGAACCAGGTGAGACCAGAGAACCAGGTGAGACTAGAGAACCAGGTGAGACATAGACCCAGGTGAGACTAGAGAACCAGGTGAGACATAGACCCAGTTGAGACCAGAGAACCAGGTGAGACATAGAACCAGGTGAGACCAGAGAACCAGGTGAGACATAGAACCAGGTGAGACATAGAACCTAGTGAGACTAGAGAACCAGGTGAGACCAGAGAACCAGGTGAGACTAGATAACCAGGTGAGACTAGAGAACCAGGTGAGACCAGAGAACCAGGTGAGACTAGAGAACCAGGTGAGACATAGACCCAGGCGAGACAGGTGAGACCCAGGTGAGACCAGAGAACCAGGTGAGACATAGACCCAGGCGAGACATAGAACCAGGTGAGACATAGACCCAGGTGAGACCAGAGAACCAGGTGAGACCAGAGAACCAGGTCTCATCATCGTTTAACACGCCAAGATCTGACAGTTAAACCAATCAAATCACAGTGGGAGGGGACAATGTTGAACCCCGCCCCTTCACTGTAACTCAGTGTGATGTCCATGTGTGTGTGTGTGTGTGCAGATCACAGAGCTGTGGGCAGGTGTGATTAGGGTTCACGCGCCCCTGCACACCAAGGTTTCCATGGCGATACAGCTTGATGGACAGATGAGAGCCAAAGACGTCATCACCCGCTTTGAGTGTGACAACAGGTAACACACACACACACACACACACACACACGTCCACTGATCGATATAATTGATTATCTAACGTGTTGTATTTCTCTCTGCCAGCAGTTCTGTTCAGCATCTGTATGAAGTCGGAGGAAACATCTGTGAGTCTGATTATAACATCATGTAAACATCATGTAAACAACATGTTACATCATGTAAACAACATGTAAACATCATGTAAACAACATGTAACAACATGTAAACAACATGTAACATCATGTAAACATGTAAACAACATCTAAACAACATGTAACATCATATAAACAACATGTAACATCATGTAAACATGTAACATCATGTAAACATGTAACAACATGTAAACAACATGTAACATGATGTAACATCAACAAAGTATTGATCAACTGCACAGGTTCGTTTTGAAATGTGTTTAAATATCACAACAAAGTAAAACCTGTCTGTCTCTCTCTCTGTCTGTCTCTGTCTCTCTCTCAGGTGAGCGTCGTCTCCATCCAGACTGCGTTCTGTTGGACGTTTACAGAGTGAATCCTCACTGTGATTGGCTGATCAAACCCTGACTCACATCAGTTCAACCATAAACTCTTTATTTGTATCTTCTGTATTTTTATTATTTATTGTTATTAACCATCAGATGAAACTTTATTAAAGTTTATTGATATGTTGTAGAAACGTGCTCATATTAAAAACACAAAGAGCTGCTGGTGTTCCGTCTCCTGTTGTTGGTTCATAGATTCATTCATATTCACTCATTGATATGAAAATACCTGAAAGTTAAAGTTTGTTATTGTTATTCAGGTGATGAAATATAATGAAGTGAAACAGACGTGTGGTTTAAAACACGCAGCTCTGCTCATGAAACTGAACAGAACAACAACTTTATGTACAACACAAACCAAAGGCTTCAAAACTCATCCTGTACATTTACAAAGAGACAAATACAAATCATACATGAAGCCAGAGGAGTCCATGTTTAGAACATGTTAATAACACGTTTAGAACACGTTATTAACCTCATCACTGAGGTGAAAGTTCATGTTCTCTGATCAGAGCAGGAAAAAACAGCTTCGACAAACACAGAACTGCATTCAGAGTCTGATAAAAAAAATATCAATAAACAGTACAGTGAAAATATTATACAGTGACACCTGTCCAGATGTTAGGAGCACCTGTCCAGATGTTGGGAGCACCTGTCCAGATGGTGGGAGCAGCTGTCCAGATGTTGGGAGCAGCTGTCCAGATGTTAGGAGCAGCTGATGGTGTCCAGGTGTTAGGAGCAGCTGATGGTGTCCAGATGTTAGGAGCAGCTGATGGTGTCCAGATGTTAGGAGCAGCTGATGGCGTCCAGATGTTAGGAGCAGCTGATGCTGTCCAGATGTTAGGAGCAGCTGATGCTGTCCAGATGTTAGGAGCAGCTGATGCTGTCCAGATGTTGCTCCTCAGCAGCCATGGCGGCAGCCTGTAGTGTCTCCGTGTCGCTCTGCATAGGATTCAGCTGCTTCCTCTCACTGTGCATGTTGTTCTCATGACGCTTCAGATCGGACGCCTGAAAGAACAGAGACACTGAACTCACCATAAGAACCAGTAGTAGTAAAAGTAGTAGTATTATCAGTAGTAGTATTACAGATGTAGTATTATTATAGTAGTAGTAGAAATGTAGTAGTAGTTTCAGTATTAGTAGTGTATAGAATCAGTATTAGTAGTACTTTAGTAGTAGTAGTATTATAATAGTAGTATTATAATAGTAGTAGTAGTAGTAGTAGTAGTAGTGGTAGTATTACAGTAAAAGTAGTATAATAGTAGTAGTATTATAGTAGTAGTAGTAGTAGTATTATAATAGTAGTAGTAGTAGTAGTAGTAGTAGTAGTAGTAGTGGTAGTATTACAGTAGTAGTAGTATTATAATAGTAGTAGTATTATAGTAGTAGTAGTATTATATAGTATTAGTATTATAGTAGTAGTAGTAGTAGTATTATATAGTAGTAGTATTATAGTAGTAGTAGTATTATAGTAGTAGTATTATAGTAGTAGTAGTAGTATTATATAGTAGTATAGTAGTAGTAGTATATAGTAGTAGTATTATAGTATTATAGTAGTATTATAGTAGTATTATAGTAGTAGTAGTATTATAGTAGTAGTAGTATTATAGTAGTAGTAGTATTATAGTAGTAGTAGTATTATAGTAGTAGTAGTAGTATTATAGTAGTAGTAGTAGTATTATAGTAGTAGTAGTATATTATATAGTAGTAGTATTATAGTAGTAGTAGTAGTATTATATAGTAGTAGTATTATAGTAGTAGTAGTATTATAGTAGTAGTAGTATTATAGTAGTAGTATTATAGTAGTAGTAGTATTATAGTAGTAGTAGTAGTATTATAGTAGTAGTAGTATTATAGTAGTAGTATTATAGTAGTAGTAGTATTATAGTAGTACTAGTATTACCTTGGCGAAGGCCTTGGTGCAGGACGGACAGACAAAGGGTTTCTCTCCTCGGTGTCTCCTCTCGTGATCCTTCAGGTGAGACTTGTGTTTGAACGCCTGCAGACAGACAGGTGTTCAAACAAACAGGTGAGAGACAGACAGACAGACAGACAGGTGTTCAAACAAACAGGTGAGAGACAGACAGACAGACAGACAGACAGACAGACAGACAGACAGGTGTTCAAACAAACAGGTGAGAGACAGACAGACAGACAGACAGACAGACAGACAGACAGACAGACAGACAGACAGACAGACAGACAGGTGTTCAGAGAAACAGGTGAGAGACAGACAGGTGAGCTCACCTTGTCACACATCTGGCAGGCGAAAGGCCTCTCGTTGCTGTGAACTCGTTCGTGTTTTTTCAGGTCCGGAGCTCGAATGAACGATTTCCCACAAACGTCACACCTGTATGGTTTGAAGCCCGTGTGGATCTTCAGGTGCTCTGAAACACACAGGTGAGGGCGGAGCTAAAACTTAACTCAGTGAAACAAACATCACCTGTACACTGTCCATCATGTGTTTCATCTACATGCTGTTGGTACGATTCTCTGATGACATCAGAGCTCAGGTGTTATTTTACCTTTCAGGTGAGCATGAGTGGTGAAAGCTTTGGTGCAGATCTCACAGGCGAACGGTCGCTCAGCTGAGTGAAGCTTCTCATGTTTCCTGAAGATAGAAAGATCAGGTGAGCTGGTCTGGTCAGGTAAGATGGTCTGGTCAGGTGAGCTGGTCTGGTCAGGTAAGATGGTCTGGTCAGGTGAGCTGGTCTGGTCAGGTAAGATGGGCTGGTCAGGTGAGCTGGTCTGGTCAGGTAGGCTGGTCTAGTCAGGTGAGGTGGTCTTGTTAGGTAAGATGGTCTGGTCAGGTGAGCTGGTCTGGTCAGGTAGGCTGGTCTCGTAAGGTAGACTGGTCGGTCAGGTAAGCTGATCTTGTCAGGTAAGCTGGTCTCGTTAGGACTGCTGGTCTGGTCAGGTGTGCTTGTCTCATTAGGTTTACTGGTCTTATTAGGTGTGCTAGTCATGTGTGGCGGTCCCGTCGGGTGAGCTGGTCTGGTCAGGTTTACTGGTCAGGTGAGCTGGTCTGGTCAGGTTTACTGGTCAGGTGAGCTGGTCTGGTCAGGTGAGCTGGTCTGGTCAGGTTTACTGGTCAGGTGAGCTGGTCTGGTCAGGTGAGCTGGTCTGGTCAGGTGAGCTGGTCTGGTCTGGTCAGGTCAGGTGAGCTGGTCTGGTCAGGTGAGCTGGTCTCGTCAGGTGAGCTGGTCTCGTCAGGAGAGAGGTACGTACCTGAGCCGGCTCTCGTCCAGGAAGGTCTTCCCGCACACCTGGCATGCGAGCTGGTCTCGGTGTCCGTACAGCAGGTATTCAAACTTCATGTCCGTCGTGGCCGACGACCAGCCGGGCGGCTGCTCGTCCTTCACCTCCCCCATACTCTCTACAAACGTCAGTGTCTGGGTGGCGTGGTGCTCCGCCCCAGCTCTTTAGGCTCCGCCTCCATGTCCGGCACAACATCCTGGTCGTAGCAGGTGACCTGGGGGAGGTCACATGATCTGGTTACCTGTGTTCAGGGTGTGTGGGCTGTTCACCAGAGCAGTAGTTGTTGGTTTGAGCATCCAATCATTCGTCATCATGGTTCAATATTGTATTATATATTTATATAATTATGTATTTATATAGTTATATATTTATATAATTATATTTTTATATAATTATATAATTATGTATTTATATAGTTATATATTTATATAATTATATTTTTATATAATTATATATTTATATAATTATGTATTTATATAGTTATATATTTATATAATTATATTTTTTATATCTAGTGTGTTTGTGATTTAATTGTCTTCTGTAGCAGAGTGATGGAGGAATTCATTTATGGATGAATTTAATAGAAAGGAAGCTGTGAAGAAGCCGTCATCTTTATCTCCATCTTTATCTCCATCTTTATCTCCATCTTTATCTCCATCTTTATCTCCTCAAACACAACAGCAGACTCACTGATGGAGCTCTGGACCAGTGACTGGTCTGAGAGCTAAAACCAGTCTAGTTCTCTACAGATGACAGAGAGGTCAATAACTGATATTGATTATTTAGGTGTGTGACGCTGACTCTGATCAGAACCAACAGAACCGCCCCTTTAACACCTGTGATACCTTGTGAACGTCCTCATTGGTCAGTTCCTTCAGGATGGCTTCCTGGACCCGCAGCGCCGCACTGGGAGACTTATCGAGCTCCTGATTGGCCGACGCCTCGACGAGGTCATCTGTGGTGGGCGTGTCATCATGTTCCCCGAGCACCTACACACACACACACACACACACACACACGATGTCACAACAATACTACAATCTAATATGTTGCAGATGGTTTGATGGATCTCATTGATTATTGATCACCTCGGCATCAGCAGCTAGCTGGGCCTCAGGCGGCAGCGCCATCTTCACGATGTCATAGGGGAACTTGTCTTTGTCCTCTGATGACACGTCTCGTTTCTAAGGACACATGAACGCATCATCACACAGAGGGAGGAGCTCTACCTGTCTGATTAACACGCAGGTAGGTTACCTGAGTGAAAGTTACCTGAGTGAATGTCACCTGTGTGAATGTTACCTGTGTGAAAGTTACCTGAGTGAATGTTACCTGAGTGAAAGTTACCTGTGTGAATGTTACCTGAGTGAATGTTACCTGAGTGAAAGTTACCTGAGTGAATGTCACCTGAGTGAATGTTACCTGTGTGAATGTTACCTGTGTGAATGTTACCTGTGTGAATGTTACCTGAGTGAATGTCACCTGAGTGAAAGTTACCTGAGTGAAAGTTACCTGTGTGAATGTTACCTGAGTGAATGTCACCTGAGTGAAAGTTACCTGTGTGAATGTTACCTGAGTGAATGTCACCTGAGTGAAAGTTACCTGAGTGAAAGTTACCTGAGTGAATGTCACCTGAGTGAAAGTTACCTGAGTGAAAGTTACCTGAGTGAATGTCACCTGAGTGAAAGTTACCTGAGTGAATGTCACCTGAGTGAATGTTACCTGAGTGAATGTTACCTGTGTGAATGTTACCTGTGTGAATGTTACCTGAGTGAATGTCACCTGAGTGAAAGTTACCTGAGTGAATGTTACCTGAGTGAAAGTTACCTGAGAGCAGAGTTTGTCGAGGAAGCGGATGCCGAGGATCTGTCCTGATGACATCATGAGGTTGACGTCTCTCTTCTTCACGGAGATCTTTGCGGTGTACATGTAGTTCAGCACCTCCTCAAAGATGTCGGAGCGAATGAAGTCGATTTCTATCACAGAGGAGTTGTCCACCTGAGGAGACGCAGACAGACAGGTGAGGTACAGGTGAGAACCTTGATAAAGTATTCTTAAATGTGTAAATCCATCTATATCCTGTTTTGATGATGTCAGTGAGCAGAGCTTCATTAATACATCACTAACCTTCACCGACCTCCTGTTTTATCAGGGAGGTATACAGTACTTTGTGTTTTTAAAGAGTTTTATCAGGTAGTTGTACAGAACGTTTGTGTTTTTTGAAGTAGTTGTACAGTACCTCGTGTTTTTTGAAGAGCTTCTTGAAGTAGTTGGAGCAGGCGGCGAGCACACAGCGGTGAGCTCTGAACTTGACGTCCTCGACCACCACAGCGATGTCACAGTGTTCTCCCTCCAGACGCTGCTCGTTCAGCAGCTTCAGGAAGATGCTCTTATGTTCATCATCCACATACTTCACCGTCTCCGCCATCTGAACACAGCGGAACATTAGAGGAACACGAGAGGAACATTAGAGGAACACGAGAGGAACACTAGAGGAACACGAGAGGAACACTAGAGGAACACTAGAGGAACATTAGAGGAACACGAGAGGAACACTAGAGGAACATTAGAGGAACACGAGAGGAACACTAGAGGAACATTAGAGGAACACGAGAGGAACACTAGAGGAACATTAGAGGAACACTAGAGGAACATTAGAGGAACACGAGAGGAACACTAGAGGAACACGAGAGGAACACTAGAGGAACATTAGAAGAACATTAGAGGAACACTAGAGGAACATTAGAGGAACACGAGAGGAACACTAGAGGAACACGAGAGGAACACGAGAGGAACATTAGAGGAACACTAGAGGAACACTAGAGGAACATTAGAGGAACACGAGAGGAACACTAGAGGAACACTAGAGGAACATTAGAGGAACACGAGAGGAACACTAGAGGAACATTAGAAGAACATTAGAGGAACACTAGAGGAACATTAGAGGAACACGAGAGGAACACTAGAGGAACACGAGAGGAACACTAGAGGAACACTAGAGGAACATTAGAGGAACACGAGAGGAACACTAGAGGAACACGAGAGGAACACGAGAGGAACACGAGAGGAACATTAGAGGAACACGAGAGGAACACTAGAGGAACATTAGAGGAACACGAGAGGTACACTAGAGGAACATTAGAAGAACACTAGAGGAACATTAGAGGAACACTAGAGGAACACGAGAGGAACATTAGAGGAACACGAGAGGAACACTAGAGGAACACTAGAGGAACATTAGAGGAACACGAGAGGAACACTAGAGGAACATTAGAAGAACATTAGAGGAACACTAGAGGAACATTAGAGGAACACGAGAGGAACACTAGAGAGGAACACTAGAGGAACATTAGAGGAACACTAGAGGAACACTAGAGGAACATTAGAGGAACACGAGAGGAACACTAGAGGAACACTAGAGGAACATTAGAGGAACACTAGAGGAACACTAGAAGAACATTAGAGGAACACTAGAGGAACACTAGAGGAACACGAGAGGAACACTAGAGGAACACGAGAGGAACACGAGAGGAACATTAGAGGAACACGAGAGGAACACTAGAGGAACATTAGAGGAACACTAGAGGAACATTAGAAGAACATTAGAAGAACACTAGAGGAATACGAGAGGAACTGAATAAAGATGATCATGTTCTGATGTTCCACTGAGGATGAAGATGATGAGGAATAAGATGAAGATGATGAAGAAGAGGATGATGAGGAATAAGATGAAGATGATGATGAAGATGAGGATGAAGAAGATGATGAAGAAGATGAGGATGATGAAGAAGAGGATGAAGATGAAGAAGAGGATGAAGATGAAGAAGAAGAGGATGAAGAGGAGTCTCTTCTCTACCTGACAGAAGTTGTTCTGCACTAGTTCATGTACTTTCTGTGGACACCATCAGTGAACGGAGTCCAGACACAGACACGCTAACAGCTAGCATGAAGCTAACAGCTAGCTTGATGCTAACAGCTAGCATGATGCTAACAGTTAGCATCATGCTAGCTGTTAGCTTCATGCTAACGTCCCCGGAACAGACCGGATATATATATGAAGTGTGCTAAGCTAACGTTAGCATGCTAACCCGTGAGAACACCGGAGGGTAACCGGTGCGCGTGCGTGAGAGTGAGAGTGAGAGTGACATGGCGCTGCGAGGAGCAGATACAGATACACACATATACACATCTCTCTCTATATATACTCTATACATATACACACATACATATATATGTGTGTATACATGTATGTAGAGAGAGAGATGTGTGTAGAGGATGCACACACACATATCATATATATATATATAATATGTGTGTGTGTGTGTGTGTGTGTGTGTGTGTGTGTGTGTGAGCGGGTCCTAGCGGTCCGCTCGGTCACACACAGAGGACCAGAGACTACCAGAGAGAGAGGACCACAGACCTACAGTCCTACAGACTAGAGACTACAGACTAGAGCACGAGAGCAGCGGTCCCGCGCTGGTCTCGTGCTCGCGGGCCCGCGTGCCGCTCCTCGTCCCCGGGACGACCCGCGGCCCCGCTGCTCGCAGGCACGCGAGCAGCGGGGCCGCGGCCTCGGCAACACGAGCGGGACGGAGCGAGAGCGGCTCGAGAGCGCGCGGCGGCAGGGCGCGGGGCCGCGGGGCCGCTCTTACCGTCGCGGAGGCCCGGGGGGGGGGCCGGTGCTGCTGGTGCTGGTGGTGGTGGTGGTGCTGGTGGTGGTGGTGGTGCTGGTGGTGGTGGTGGTGTTGTTGTTGGGGGACGAGCACACAGCTCTCTGCAGGCAGCGCGCCAAACGGCTCTGTGGAGGACACGGGCACTGCCCTCACGCATGCGCAGCGCTGTGACCGCGCACAGGAGACGCCATGTTGTTCAAGACCAAAGCAAGAAGAACCCGGATGTTCAGTCAAGAGACTCATTAATGTTTCATTTACTGATTTATATATATTTATATATGTGTATGTATATATATATATATATATATATATATATATATACACATATATATGTATATATATATATGTATATATATATACATATATATGTATAAATATTTATATATATGTATATAGATAGATATATATATATACAAATATTTATATATAAATATTTGTATATATGTATATAGATAGATATATATATATACAAATATTTATATATAAATATTTGTATATGTATATATACATATATATATCTATATGTATATATAGATATATATACACATATATATATATATAAATATTTATACATATATATATATAAATATTTATATATATATATACATATTTATACATATATATGTATATATATATACGTGTATGTATATATAAATATGTATATATACATATATATAAATATGTATATATATAGAAATATATATGTATATATAAATATGTGTATATATATAAATATGTATATATACATATATATACATATTTATATATATGTATATACACATATATATGTATATATATATATATGTGTATATACATATATGTGTATATATATATATATACACATGCACTAAAAGGCACGAAATTCACTTTCCTCTTCTACTCCACTGCATTAATCTGACAGCTTTAGTTACTTTACAAATGACAAATGTATAATGAAAATATGTTATGATTTAATAACAGTACATATACTGTATATATATATATATATATACATTTATTGTGTAAATGGTGGTTGTTCGGTTCTTTCTAGCGTTCAGGCAACACAAGACTGAAAAAACAAACAAGAAATCAAATGTTTGACATACAAATTCTTTAATATCACTATTTTTCTGTTATTTGAGCTAAAAATATAAATGTTTTGTTTTGTTCAATCAAACTTAATAACAATCTCCAAAACAGTCAGTTAAACCACATCTGGAAACGGTCCAATGAGATCAGAGAGCACAGCAGCCAATCAGGGAACAGACAATAATAATGAAATCAATAATAATAATAGTAATAGTAATAATTTACTGTAACAAGTTAAGAAACATGAAAAAATATATTTAAATTAAATATATTATTCTAAACCCCGCCCCCTCCTAAATGACAGACTGTAGCCGTGGCAACGACAGGAAACTAAACATCCTGAGCTCCCTCTCCTTTGACAGAACTACACTACCCACAATGCCCTGCTCCAGAGAGAGAGAAAGAAAAACAGCAGGAATAGAGACACATTCTCTCATTCTATCAATAATCACTAATCAATAAAAGCCCATATATATCATATAAAGGGTAAATGAGTATTGATCACCTATCAGCATTGATTACAGATCAGATTAGCTTCTTCAGGTCACATGTTTCAGTCCGTGAAGGGGGCGGGGCCAGGTGAGCTCCCAGTGGCCAATCAGAGCAGCTCGTACTGACGCAGGTGCATTCTCTGGATGATGTCACGACAGTCTTGGAAGACGCGCCGGATGTTTTCAGTGTCGATGGCGCAGGTGAAGTGAGGATAACAGTAATGTTTCCCATCACCACTCGCTGTGCTGATCCTCTGAGAGACAGACAGGAGAGAGAGAGACGGGTCAGAGAGAGAGAGAGAGAGAGACGGGTCAGACGGGTCAGAGAGAGAGAGAGAGAGACGGGTCAGAGAGAGAGAGAGACGGGTCAGAGAGAGAGAGAGAGAGAGAGAGAGAGAGAGAGAGACGGGTCATATAATACCAACAACACAGTATCTTTACTGGTTCTCTCCCAGTTTGTTCTGGTTTAAGTTAAATACTTAATGTGTCCTCGTTTTGTTTACTTCCTGTTTGATCTTCATCATATATTCATTTTTTTATTATTACCAGAAATTCGTCTCTGATGAAGAACTTGGCTCTGGACACTTTAGGGTCTTCATCACCATCTGGAACAGCTGGACACACACACACACACACACACACACACACACACACATATGGAGCGTGTGTGTATATTTATTTACATATATGTACATGTATGTGTGTATATATATATAAATATATATATATATATTTATACATTTATACTCCTCCAATGAATCGCCACCTTATCGTGGTGGAGGGGTTTGTGTGCCCCAGTGATCCTGAGAGCTGTGTTGTCGGGGGCAATAGCTCCTGGTAGGGTCTCCCAAGGCAAAGTGGTCTCGGGGGAGGGGTCAGACTAAGAGCGATTCACCAAACCTCAATGAATCAGACGATACAAGGTAGTGGCACCTCACCCGGAATAGGGAAACCAGGGCACCCTCCTGGAGCCAGACCTGGGAGGGGAGCTCGCCGGCGGCGTCTGGTGGCCGGGCCTTGGCACATGGGGCCCGGCCGGGCCCAGCCCGAAAAAGCTACATCGTGCCGCCACCCTGTGGGCCCACCACCCGCAGGGATAGGCATTGAGGTCGGGTGCAATGTGGGCTGGGGCGGAAACCTGGGCGTGCTGACCCCCGGCATCACAGACTAGCTCTAGGGACGTGGAAAGTCACCTCTCTGGCGGGGAAGGAACCGGAGCTGGTGCGGGAGGTGGAACGCTACCAACTAGATATAGTTGGGCTCACCTCCACTGCGGGAATATGGGGTACCTGGTTCGTTACTACGAGCCATTCGGTCCTTGTATGACCAAAGTGAGAGCTGTGTCTGGATACTCGGCACAAAGTCGAGCTTGTTCCCAGTGCGTGTTGGCCTCCGCCAGGGCTGCCCATTGTCACCAATCCTGTTTGTGATTTTCATGGACAGGAGAGTTTCCGGTTTGGGGACCTCAGAATCGCATCCCTGCTTTTTGCAGATGATGTGGTTCTGTTGGCTTCTTCAGAACGTGACCTTCAGCACGCACTGGGGCGGTTCACAGCCGAGTGTGAAGCGGTCGGGATGAGAGTCAGTACCTCCAAGTCTGAGGCCATGGTTCTCTTCCGGAAAACGGTGGATTGCACCCTCTGGGTTGGGAGTGAGTCACTGCCCCAAGCGAGGGAGTTCAAGTATCTCGGGATCTTATTCACGAGTGAGGGTAAAATGGAGCGGGAGATGGACAGGCGGTTCGGTGCAGCGTCAGCAGTGATGCGGGCGTTGTACCGGACCGTTTTGGTGAAGAAGGAGCTGAGCCGAAAGGCAAAGCTCTCGATTTACCAGTCCATCTACGTTCCAACCCTCACCTATGGTCATGAGCTTTGGGTAGTGACCCTCACCTATGGTCATGAGCTTTGGGTAGTGACCGAAAGAATGAGATCGCGAATACAAGCGGCCGAAATGAGCTTCCTTCGTAGGGTGGCTGGGCTCAGCCTTAGAGATAGGGTGAGGAGCTCAGACATCCGGAGGGAGCTCGGAGTAGAGCCGCTGCTCCTTCGCGTGGAAAGGGGCCAGCTGAGGTGGCTCGGGCATCTGATCAGGATCCTCCTGGACGCCTCCCTTTAGAGGTTTTCCAGGCACGTCCAACTGGTAAGAGGCCCCGGGGTAGACCCAGAACACGCTGGAGAGATTATATATCTCGTCTGGCCTGGGAACGCCTCGGGGTTCCCCAGGAGGAGCTGGAAAGTGTTGCTGGGGAGAAGGACGTCTGGAGGACCCTCCTTAGCTTGCTGCCCCCGCGACCCGGCCCCGGATAAGCGGAAGGAGATGGATGGATGGATGGATATATATTTATAAATATATATATATATATAAAAATAAATATATATATATATATATTTGTGTGTATTTGTACCTTCAGCAGGTACTTGGTAGTTGTTGTATTCGGGGAAATAATCTTCCAGTTTGGATTTTCCAGCCAGAATCTTGTCAGCGAGGACGTCCTGTTTGTTCAGGAACAAGATCACTGAGATGGTCTTCAGGAACCTGCAGCCAATCATTACAGTACAATACATCACATTACAGTACATTACATTACAGTACATTACATTACAGTACATTACATTACAGTACATTAGTCATTTAGCAGACGCTTTTATCCAAAGCGACTTACAGTCAGTAGTATATTACATATCATTCACCCATTCACACACTGATGACAGGCTACCATCAAGGTGCCACCATCAGACTCTAACTAACATTCATGCAATCGCAGAGAGGGTTAACTACAGCCAATCACAGAGCAGAGAGGGTTAACTACAGCCAATCACAGAACAGAGAGGGTTAACTACAGCCAATCACAGAACAGAGAGGGTTAACTACAGCCAATCACAGAACAGAGAGGGTTAACTACAGCCAATCACAGAACAGAGAGGGTTAACAACAGCCAATCACAGAACAGAGAGGGTTAACTACAGCCAATCACAGAGCAGAGAGGGTTAACTACAGCCAATCACAGAGCAGGGTTAACTACAGCCAATCACAGAGCAGAGAGGGTTAACTACAGCCAATCACAGAGCAGAGAGGGTTAACTACAGCCAATCACAGAGCAGAGAGGGTTAACTACAGCCAATCGCAGAGAGGGTTAACTACAGCCAATCACAGAGCAGAGAGGGTTAAGTTCTGAACCTGTTGGTCCAGATGGATCTGAAGAGGTCCAGAGATTCTCTGAGCCGGTTGGTGGAGTTGTCCTCTCTGATCACCATGTTGTAGCTGCTGGTCGCCGCCACGAAGATGATGGCCGTCACATCTGAGCAGTGAGACAGGTTGTCAGGAAGGCAGACGGGTCATCAGAGTCACAGGAAGCTTGTGTGTGAATGAATCTGTCTCACCGTTGAAGCACTGGATCCACTTCCTGCGTTCATCTCGCTGTCCACCGACATCGAACATGCTGAGAGACAGACAGGTGAGTTAGTCAGGTGATTGACATGCTGAGAGACAGACAGGTGAGTTAGTCAGGTGATTGACATGCTGAGAGACAGACAGGTGAGTTAGTCAGGTGATTGACATGCTGAGAGACAGACAGGTGAATCTGATTGGCTGTTTGAGGAGGAGCCAGTGATGATGACTTCCTGTTGGACTACAGAAACATGACATCACTGCGCTTAATTAACTTCATTAACTTTTCTCTTCATAAATCTAATTCTTTATGTTTGACGATTGTTTGTGTTCTGACGTGTGATTGGCTCAGGTGGACAGAGGGGGCGGGGCTAAACACACTCACTGGAAGTTGACCTTGTCGACCTGAAACCTGGTCTCGAAGATCCCCGAGGTCAAAACTCTGCAGCGCAACAAATCCTGCAAGAGAAGAAGAACGTGTGTCAGTGTGATGATGTCATCATGAACGCAGGCAGCCGATTGGTCTGTTTGTTACCTGGTCAGTGGGGGAGTAGTCCGTCCTCCTGACGGCATCCAGCCGGTCCAGGAAGCTGCGTCACACACACACAAACACAAACACACACACACACACAGAGTTCTGTTTTCAGCCAATCATCTGCCAGCAGCCCCCCCTCCTCCCCCTGAGCTGTGATTGGCCCGTCACGGTTAATGGAGCGTTCTGATTGGTCCGTAGAGATTTAAAATGTTACAGTTTCTCTGAGTGATGAAGTGGAAGAGCTGTGTGTGTGTGTGTGTGTGTGTGTGTGTGTGTGTGTGTGTGTGTGTGTGTGTGTCTTACTACTGAGCGCAGTCGATCAGCTGGTACTCGTTGGCGCGTTCGAAACACGCCTTCACGCCGTTGTCCTCCCAAAGCTTGTGAGTGTGCTCAAAGAACTCCTGAGGGACACGAGTCACATGACGCGTTACAATCCGCCCCTGCAGGTAAGTGAGCTGTCCTCTGATTGGACGACAGTGTGTGTGTGTGTGTGAGTCGACCAATCAGCAGCAGAGAAAACAGAACGGCTGACGGCGTTTAGAGGAGACACAGGAAGACGTTGTTTTGTGTCTTTGTGTCTTTAGAGACAACCGTGTTCAGGTAATGAGGCCTCAGGTGAGACACACACACACACACACACACACACACACACACACACACACACACACACACACACACACACACACACACACACACACACACACACACACACACACACACACACACACACACACACACACACAGTCCCACATCAACTCGTTACATCATGTCATTAACATCATTAAAACAAACAAGCCGTCTCCTGGCGTTCCTTAAAGGGACACATCCCATTTCGTTCAGCTCACCTGTGGAGGGCGAACGGAGGTGTTTGATTGGTCACATGTTATTGTTTGTCATGTGACTGTTTCTACTGTTAGCATTAGCAACTTTAGCTCATTTAAAGACTCGTAGTTCTGAACATCACTTTCTTTAAGAAATCTCACTGTGTGTGTGTGTGTGTGTGTGTGTGTGTGTGTGTGTGTGTGTGTGTGTGTGTGTGTGTCTGTGTACCTCAAAAAGTCCAACAGCGGTGCGATGCTCTTGATGTAGTCGAGGCTGGACTGGTTACCAGGGTTACCCAGAGGCATGGGCGGAGTCAACGTACCCATGGCTGCCACGATGGCCTGAAAAAAAAACACACACACACACACACACACACACACACACACACACACACACACACACACACACACACACACACACACACACACACACACACACACACACACACACACACACCTGTCTGATTCACTCATCAGAACTCAAACACAGGACTGCTTTAACTTTGGACCAATCACAGAGGCTCTGTGGGTCACGTGACGCACCACGATGGCGTCCTTCACGTTCTTCCTGATGTCCTGAACCTTCTCCTCTTTCTCTCTGAAACACAAACACTCTGTTTATCCTTTAACCATCAGGAATCTCTACAGGACGTACTGGACTACTGGTGCCGAGGCAGGATTTCAAAATAAAAGTTGAATGAAGTTTTTAAAGTTTGACTCACTCAGCGTTGAAACCGTCAACATGAAGAATCTTCATCTGCTTCACGATGGTGCTTTTACCTGATTCTCCTGCTCCTACAGATACACAGGTGATAGACAGGCAGGTGAGATACACAGGTGATAGACAGACAGGTGAGATACACAGGTGATAGACAGACAGGTGATAGACAGGCAGGTGAGATACGCAGGTGATAGACAGGCAGGTGAGATACACAGGTGATAGACAGACAGGTGAGATTCACAGGTGATAGACAGACAGGTGAGATACACAGGTGATAGACAGGCAGGTGAGATACACAGGTGATAGACAGGCAGGTAAGACACACAGGTGATAGACAGACAGGTGAGATACACAGGTGATAGACAGGCAGGTGAGATACACAGGTGAGATACACAGGTGATAGACAGGTGAGATACACAGGTGATAGACATGTGAGATACACAGGTGATAGACAGACAGGTGAGATACACAGGTGATAGACAGACAGGTGAGATACACAGGTGATAGACAGACAGGTGAGACACACAGGTGATAGACAGACACACAGGTGATAGACAGACAGGTGAGATACACAGGTGATAGACAGACAGGTCAGTCAGGCAGGTGGGACAGACAGACAGGCAGGCGTCTCACCCAGCAGTAACAGTCTGTGTGTAGCTTTATAAGCCTGTCTCTCTTTCTGCAGCTGTCTCTCGATCTTCTTGTTTGCTTCTCTCTTTGCTTTTTCGTCCAGTCGTTCTTCCTCCGTCTGCCCTCCCAGACAGCCCATCTCAACTGGAAGCACAGAAACCAGTAAACAACCTTCTGAAACCAGTGAATAATATACTGAAACCAGTGAATAACCTTCTGAAACCAGTTTAAACCAGCTACATTTAAACAGTTATTAGTTCATATATTTAATATGAATTGATTTTAGCTTTGATCTTCTGGTTTGATTGAGTTCAATCATTGACAAATAAATGACTCAGCTGTTCTGTTCATTTACTGTAACCAAGGTAACGTAGCATGAAAACATGGTGGAATTAGCGAGCTAACATTAGCACGCTAAGGTATTTATTCTACTTTAACCTTTTGGATTTGTTTGGAGTCAGACAGACTAAATCTACAGTTTAAGGAAACAGAATACAAAAGTTTAAATAATATAAATGTCAGTTTAAAATAATAAAGAGATAATCATAATAAACTCCATATTAAGTCATTTTAAATACTTCTGCTGTAGTACTCTGAGTATTTCTTTAAAGCAGTAAAAGGATCTGAATACTTCTTACGGTTCTCCTGAAACCAGTAAACCCAGAACCCGACCCGCTGGTCCCGGATCAGTCCTGGTGGTACCTGTAGCGGTTCAGTCGGGTCTCAGCAGGTCCAGATCAGAGCGTCTGTCTGTACGTCCATCAAAGTCCAAACAGACAGAAAACAGCAGCGGCTCCTCAACCAATCAGCACCCAGGTCACAGGAACAGCTCCAGGTCCAGGTCTAGGTCCAGGTCTAGATCCAGGTCAGAGGAACAGAACCAGTCCTCCTGCTGGTGTTGGGATGATTTCTTTTGTTAAACGGTGAGGAGAGAAACACCTGAGCTGCTCCTCCCCCTCCTCCCCCGTCTGTAATAGCGTCTCATTAGTCGTCTCGCTGTGTTTTCTTTGGGGGATTTCTCTGTTTTTCCTCCGCTGTCACTTTGCTGCCTGACAACCAGCAGCTGGATCCACAAACACAAACTCCACTGAAGGGCTGGTCCTGGTTTCAGTCTGGACTCTGTGGGACCAGGACTGACCCTGGACCAGCAGACAGCAGGTCAGGGGTCAGGAGACACTTAATGTGTTCAAAGTATGTTGAAGAACTGAAAGATTTAAAAAGTGACATCTGTAAATGTTTTATTGAATCATAGAACATGTTGTAGATACATATTTCAATCTGTTGCTGTGGTTTGTCTCCACCGTGTGGCCCTTCAGAGTCACGCTCAGCTTTACGTTACCATGGCAACCAGTGTGTGTGTAAGTCAAACAAAGGAAGCTGAAGTCTCTGTTCACTTGGTTTTTATTGTTCAGAGATCAAAGTGATCCTGTGACTCAGGTGGAAACAACAGAACACAGAATGTGATGAAATGTGAATAAACAAACAGAAACGCCGTCCTGAAGGGGGACAGACCAGGTCCTGGACGCTTCTCCTCTCCTCCTCCCTCATTGGCCGGACCGAGGCTCTGTCTCCAACCCTCCACTCTCCAAAGACCTCAACCTGAGGAGACCAGATCCAGAGGGTCTGAACAGGTTTCAACCAGATCCAAACTAAACCTTTCAGGTGTTAACACATGAAACCAAACTCTGACTGTAAACCAGGTTCTGAAACGGGTTCACATCAGATCCAGATCAGATCAGATCCTTTCAGTCTAAACAGCTGAACACTGACCTCTGCAGGTTTTCATCACAGAAGGAACCCAGTCGCTGCATCTCAGACTGAAAGAAACTCTGGAAGAAAGAGAGGAACACAGTAAGAGAGATATATATCTATATATCTATATCTATAGATATCTATATATCTATAGATATAGATCTATATCTATATCTCTATATATATATCTATATATATATATATAGATATATATCTATATCTATATATATATATATATATATAGTTCAGGGTAGTAGTAGTACTTCATTATCTGTCAGTACCAGGATGTGTGTGTTCATGCTGTTCAGGCAGGCTGAGTTGTCATGAAGTCGGTTCAGCTGATCACTGACGCTGTTCTCAAACCTCTGCAGCAACACTGACCTACACACACACACACACACACACACACACCTGTGTTAATTGACAGGTGTTATGAGTGGGCGGTACCTGTGTTGATGGACAGGTGTGTGGAGGGGGCGGTACCTGTGTTAATTGACAGGTGTGTGGAGTGGGCGGTACCTGTGTTGATGGACAGGTGTGCGGAGGGGGCGGTACCTGTGTTGACGGACAGGTGTGTGGAGGGGGCGGTACCTGTGTTGATGGACAGGTGTGCGGAGGGGGCGGTACCTGTGTTGACGGACAGGTGTGTGGAGGGGGGTACCTGTGTTGACGGACAGGTGTGCGGAGGTGTTGACGGATGGTGTGTGGAGGGGGCGGTTGGGGATAGGTGTGTGTGGGTACCTGTGTTGATGGACAGGTGTGTGGAGGGGGCGGTACCTGTGTTGATGGACAGGTGTGTGAAGGGGGCGGTACCTGTGTTGATGGACAGGTGTGTGGAGGGGCGGTACCTGTGTTGATGGACAGGTGTGTGGAGGGGCGGTACCTGTGTTGATGGACAGGTGTGTGGAGGGGGCGGTACCTGTGTTGATGTACAGGTGTGTGGAGGGGTGTTGATGGTGTGTGGAGGGGGCGGTACCTGTGTTGATGGTGTGTGGAGGGGGCGGTACCTGCGTTGATGGACAGGTGTGTGGAGAGGGCGGTACCTGTGTTGATGGACAGGTGTGTGGAGGGGGCGGTACCTGTGTTGATGGACAGGTGTGTGGAGAGGGCGGTACCTGTGTTGATGGACAGGTGTGTGGAGGGGGCGGTACCTGTGTTGATGGACAGCTGTCATCAGTGAGGAGACGTGTTGTTGACACTCTTTTAAAGACAGAAGGATTTGTGCTTCAACGTTCTGCCAGCAGCTCTGAAAAGAATCCGTGTCATTAGATTTTATTTATTGATCATGGAAGTTATTGATCAGCCAAACGTCAATAACATAATTTTAACCGTTTGTTCACTGACAGTGAAGTGTTTGTCGAGTTGTGTTTTGAAGTTGTTGAAGGCAACTGTGATGCCAGACGTCAATTCTGACTCTGGCTCCGCCTGCGGCTCCTCCCCCTCGACAGATGACCCCGCCCCTGCACCAAACAGCCCCTCCTCCTCCTCTGATGGTCCCAAAGACAAACTACCTGCCAGCAGAGACTTGGACTCCTCCCCCTGCGTCTGAGGCTCCGCCCTCCTCTTTGGGGCCAGTGGACCCTCATTTTGGTCTGACAAGTAGCCTTCACAAAGAGAAACAACAGTCAGGACTAAATATAAACGAGCAGCAGAAGTAAACAATGAGATACGCTTCAAACTAATGTTTTAACTTTTAACCATCAATGTGTTTTATTCATTTAACATGTCTTTGCATAGGGTCGTGTAGCAGCATGAACCAAAGCTACATACCTGAATATTCATAACATAAACACACATGAAGCCTCATCACCTTTTTAAACTGATCATTATCTGATTATTTGTCTTTTCATCAACAGTCAACCAAAGCTGTTTCGTTGGATTCATTACTGTGAGGAAATCATCTTTTAACATATTTATAAACTGTTGGAAAGAAGAATCCTACAGACAGTGTGAGAGTTCAGATAATCCAGAGAGACAAAAGTGTAAGAATGAAGACCTGAATCTGGAGCGGCTCTCTTCCTGTCACGACTCAACACTTCCTGGAACAACAAACAGGTGAGACACAGGAAACAGGTGAGACACAGGAGACAGGAAACAGGAAACAGGTGAGACACAGGAGACAGGTGAGACAGGTGAGACACAGGAGACAAGAGACAGGTGAGACACAGGAAACAGGAAGCAGGTGAGACACAGGAAACAGGTGAGACACAGGAAACAGGTGAGACACAGGAGACAAGAGACAGGTGAGACACAGGAAACAGGAAACAGGTGAGACACAGGAGACAGGTGAGACACAGGAGACAAGAGACAGGTGAGACACAGGAAACAGGTGAGACACAGGAGACAGGTGAGACACAGGAGACAAGAGACAGGTTAGACACAGGAAACAGGAAACAGGTGAGACAGAGGACAGGAAACAGGTGAGACACAGGGAACAGGAAACAGGTGAGACACAGGAGACAAGACAGGTGAGACACAGGAAACAGGTGAGACACAGGAGACAGTCGAGACACAGGAGACAGGAAACAGGTGAGACACAGGAGACAGGAAACAGGTGAGACACAGGAAACAAGAGACAGGTGAGACACAGGAAACAGGTGAGACACAGGAGACAAGAGACAGGTGAGACACAGGAGACAAGAGACAGGTGAGACACAGGAAACAGGAAACAGGTGAGACACAGGAGACAGGTGAGACACAGGAGACGAGACAGGTGAGACACAGGAAACAGGAGACAGGTGAGACACAGGAGACAGGTGAGACACAGGAGACAGGTGAGACACAGGAGACAAGAGACAGGTGAGACACAGGAAACAGGAAACAGGTGAGACAGAGGACAGGAAACAGGTGAGACACAGGGAACAGGAAACAGGTGAGACACAGGAAACAGGAGAGACAGAGGACAGGAAACAGGTGAGACACAGGGAACAGGAAACAGGTGAGACACAGGAGACAAGAGACAGGTGAGACACAGGAAACAGGTGAGACACAGGAGACAGGAAACAGGTGAGACACAGGAGACAGGAAACAGGTGAGACACAGGAAACAAGAAACAGGTGAGACACAGGAAACAGGTGAGACATAGGAGACAAGAGACAGGTGAGACACAGGAAACAAGAGACAGGTGAGACACAGGAAACAGGTGAGACACAGGAAACAAGAGACAGGTGAGACACAGGAAACAAGAGACAGGGGAGACACAGGAAACAGGAAACAGGTGAGACACAGGAAACAGGTGAGACACAGGAAACAGGTGAGACACAGGAGACAAGAGACAGGTGAGACACAGGAAACAAGAGACAGGTGAGACACAGGAAACAGGTGAGACACAGGAGACAAGAGACAGGTGAGACACAGGAAACAGGTGAGACACAGGAGAGACACAGGAAACAAGAGACAGGTGAGACACAGGAAACAGGAAACAGGTGAGACACAGGAAACAGGAGACAGGTGAGACACAGGAAACAGGAGACAGGTGAGACACAGGAGACAGGAGAGACACAGGAAACAGGAGACAGGTGATGTTTTTCAAAGAGAAACAAAAGAACTAATGTACCTTTCTGAACGGAGAGACGTTTTCTCCAAACTCCTCCCTCTGTTCCAGAGAGATCTCTAGCCCCGCCCCCACAGGAACCCCTGAGAGACAGACAGGTTCAACCCAGACGTTTGGACCAACAGTCTCACTGATCTCCAGCTAGAACCTGGTGTTGATCAGTTTATGGTGGACCTTTTCTTTTAGCCAGTCGATGTATGTACTTTGAGTAATTATCACTTGTTATTATCAATAATTATCACTTATTATTATCAATAACTGTCAATAATTATCACTTATTATCAATAATTATCACTTATTATTATCAATAACTATCAATAATTATCACTTGTTATTATCAATAACTATCACTAATTATCACTTTATGACGCTGGAGGAAAATGTGTGGAGGAACCGTGTTGTTCTCTAAAGGTGAGAGGACCTGAAGAGTCTGAGTGTCGGTCAGGATAAGAATCCTCTAAAAGATGAGGAAAGGAGCTTCAATGCTTCCTTTCTCATCTCACTAAGGAAAGGAGACACTGGGCCTTCCTTACTGAAGGAAAGGAGACACTGGGCCTTCCTTACTGAAGGAAAGGAGACACTGGGCCTTCCTTACTGAAGGAAAGGAGACACTGGGCCTTCCTTACTGAAGGAAAGGAGACACTGGGCCTTCCTTACTGACCTGAGTCTCGTTTCGGCGTGGAGTGTTGGATCTGATCAAACAGAAACTCTGATCGGCTCACTGAACTCTGAAAAGAACAAAAACTAAAGTTGGTTTGTTTGAAGTCAAAAGGACGTCTTAGTGACGGAGGAGGTTTCACAGTGAAGTTACCTTTGAGACCGAAGAGTCCTCCTCACTGCTGGGAGACGACACAGGAAGGACTAGAAGGACAGACAGGCAGACAGACAGACAGGCTGTTATTGACATCACAGGTGTGTGGTACCACCGTCTTAAAGCTACAGTACACAGGTATGGAATGTTAACAGTTGCAGAGTTCCTGAGGTTTATTCCATTGATCATCAATAACCTGAATATTAACCAATTAATAACAAACACAGAGATTAACTTCATGCAGGCAAAAAAAGGTAAATGGACTGTACTCAAAGCGCACACACACACACACACACACACACACACACACACACACACACACACACACACACACACACACACACACACACACACACACACACACACACACACACACACACACACACACACACACACACACAATCAGCGTTCAGTAAACTGACTCTTCAGATGACTCTTGATCTGGGGCTTCTTCCTGCTGTAGGACCGACCATGGACCGGACCACCTGGGTCCTTCAGACGGGGGGATTCTTCACCGTCTGCTTAGACAGGGAGAGGACACACAGGAGGCCGTGAGACAGGCAGGCAGACAGGCAGACAGGCAGGCAGGCAGGCAGGCAGGCAGACAGTGGCAGACAGACAGGCAGACAGACAGACAGACAGACAGACAGACAGACAGACAGACAGACAGACAGACAGGCACCATGAAGACTTTCCCAGCAGCCTCCTCCAGCTCTCGGTGGTGTTCAGAGTTGAAGTTCAGCTCCACTGTCTGACCTCTGCTGTTGTGGTGCATCATGGGATTGTTTAGCCTGACACTGAGGACTGTCTCTGCCCCAGTGCATTCTGGGAAAACACACAAAGGTTTACTGATGAAAAAGTGATCAAAGTATCAATCGATCAATAAAAAACAGTTAATGAGGACTGACCATCATGTTTCAGGTGAAGACTGTAATGATCCACGTCCTCCTTCAGGAGGTGGATCGACCCCCACAGGAACCCCTGAGAGACAAGAGACACCAGGACACTAGAACCAGCTCCAACTATAGACCTGAACCAGTCCTAACTATAGACCTGAACCAGCTCCAACTATAGACCTGAACCAGCTCCAACTATAGACCTGAACCAGTCCTAACTATAGACCTGAACCAGCTCCAACTATAGACCTGAACCAGCTCCAACTATAGACCTGAACCAGTCCTAACTATAGACCTGAACCAGCTCCAACTATAGACCTGAACCAGCTCCAACTATAGACCTGAACCAGCTCCAACTATAGACCTGAACCAGTCCTAACTATAGACCTGAACCAGCTCCAACTATAGACCTGAACCAGCTCCAACTATAGACCTGAACCAGTCCTAACTATAGACCTGAACCAGTCCTAACTATAGACCTGAATCAGCTCTAACTATAGACCAGTCCTAACTATAGACCTGAACCAGTCCTAACTATAGACCTGAACCAGTCCTAACTATAGACCTGAATCAGCTCTAACTATAGACCAGTCCTAACTATAGACCTGAACCAGTCCTAACTATAGACCTGAACTGGCCTCTCATTACTTGGTGGGGGGAAGTAATGAGGTAATACATCTACTGTTGGCCAAAGAAAAGATTAAATATTATAAATATGATCTTTTATTCCAGTGACACTCAGGTCAAACCATGTTCACTACTTCTATTGTTTATGTTTCAGCTCACGCTAACATGCTAACACTAGCTGTGCTATTCCACAGAGATATGAAGCAGCTGGATGCTACATCAACTCCTCCTGATGCACTAGTGCTACAGCAGAAGTACCTGAGGCTCATCGATGAAGAAGCTCACACATCCTGAGCTCACGTTAAAGTCGATCCAGAACTCGTCCAGTTTGTCGTCTTTTGGTGGAAACAGCTGCAGAAGAAGAAAACATGAAGTAAACAAGACGTGTACAGAGATGTGGTTCATGGAGGGTTAACATGTTTACATCTGCAGAGATGTGGTTCATGGAGGGTTAAGCGTTTTTACCTCAGTGGAGTCGAGGAAGGCTCGGGCACAGGGGAAGGTGTACACCCTGACAGACAGAACTCAGGTTAAAATCATCTGGATGAAGAGCTTTCAGATCCGTTAAATAATAAACTTCTTCACCTCCTCTGGTCGCCATGGTGACCGTTAACAAAGTTCAGGAAACGGCGACAGTCCTGGAGAGAGAGAGAGAGAGAGACATGTAGAGAGAGACATGTAGAGAGAGAGAGAGAGAGAGAGAGAGACATGTAGAGAGAGAGAGAGAGAGAGAGAGAGACATGTAGAGAGAGACAGCTGGGTGTTCAGACAGACGGGTCAGTCCCTCACCACTTCAAAGTCTCCGTCTCTGATGTCACAGAAGGCGCTGCTGATGTCATGCCTGGAGAACCACTGATTGGCTCTCTGCTCTCGGTCCTTCCTGGGAGTCAGACGACACAGAGCCTCTGATAGGCTGACCTGCAGCTCGTAGTCTGAGAGAGCCAATGAAAACAGAGGAAGTTAACAAGTTGGTGTAAATATGTCCAACGTATCAGTCCTCAGATCTCTGTAGTGTTCAGACCGCCAACTCCACCGCCCCATAACTCCACCGCCCAATAAACTCCACCGCCCAATAACTCCACCGCCCAACTCCACCGCCCTAACTCCACCGCCCAATAACTCCACTCCACCGCCCAATAACTCCACCGCCCAATAACTCCACCGCCCAATAACTCCCACCGCCCAATAACTCCACCGCCCCATAACTCCACCGCCCAATAACTCCACCGCCCTAACTCCACCGCCCATAACTCCACCGCCCCATAACTCCACCGCCCAATAACTCCACCGCCCAATAACTCCACCGCCCATAACTCCCCCCCATAACTCCACCGCCCAATAACTCCACCGCCCCATAACTCCACCGCCCAATAACTCCACCGCCCAATAACTCTACCGCCCCCCAACTCCACCGCCCAATAACTCCACCGCCCCATAACTACACCGCCCAATAACTCCACCGCCCCATAACTACACCGCCCAATAATAACTCCACCGCCCAATAACTCCACTGCCCAATAACTCCACCGCCCAATAACTCCACCGCCCAATAACTACACCGCCCAATAACTCCACCGCCCAATAACTCCACCGCCCCCCAACTACACCGCTCCATAACTACACCGCTCAATAACTACACCGCTCAATTTCACCGCTCAATAACTACACCGCTCCCTAACTACACCGCTCAATAACTCCACCGCCCAATAACTCCACCGCCCCCCAACTACACCGCCCAATAACTCCACCGCCCAATAACTCCACCACCCAATAACTCCACCGCCCCCCAACTACACCGCTCCATAACTACACCGCTCAATAACTACACCACTCAATTTCACCGCTCAATTTCACCGCTCAATAACTACACCGCTCCCTAACTACACCGCTCAATAACTACACCGCTCAATAACTACACCGCTCAATAACTACACCGCTCCATAACTACACCGCTCAATAACTACACCGCTCCCTAACTACACCGCTCCCTAACTACACCGCTCAATAAATACAGCGCATTAACACCATCTTTTTTTCATGTCACACTAATAGTATAAGAACTCACCTCCAACTGTCAGAATTGCTGCTGCCACCTGAGATCTGTCTGACAGACAGACAGGTAGAAGACACTGAGTATTACAGTGTGTACTGGGTGTGTGTTACAGTGTGTACTGGGTGTGTACTGGGTGTGTGTTACAGTACTGGGTGTGTATTACAGTGTGTACTGGGTGTGTGTTACAGTGTGTACTGGGTGTGTACTGGGTGTGTGTTACAGTGTGTACTGGGTGTGTGTTACAGTGTGTACTGGGTGTGTGTTACAGTGTGTACTGGGTGTGTACTGTGTACTGGGTGTGTGTTACAGTGTGTACTGGGTGTGTGTTACAGTGTGTACTGGGTGTGTACTGGGTGTGTGTTACAGTGTGTACTGGGTGTGTGTTACAGTGTGTACTGGGTGTGTACTGGGTGTGTGTTGGGTGTGTGTTACAGTGTGTACTGGGTGTGTGTTGGGTGTGTGTGTGTACTGGGTGTGTGTGTGTGTTACAGTGTGTACTGGGTGTGTGTTACAGTGTGTACTGGGTGTGTACTGGGTGTGTGTTACAGTGTGTACTGGGTGTGTACTGGGTGTGTGTTACAGTGTGTACTGGGTGTGTGTTACAGTGTGTACTGGGTGTGTACTGGGTGTGTGTTACAGTGTGTACTGGGTGTGTGTTACAGTGTGTACTGGGTGTGTACTGGGTGTGTGTTACAGTGTGTACTGGGTGTGTGTTACAGTGTGTACTGGGTGTGTACTGGGTGTGTATTACAGTGTGTACTGGGTGTGTATTACAGTATCGTGGTCTGATTCTGGTCGATCTGGATCAGTTTCTTCTGCTCGCGGCTCAGAGACTCCAGGATGCTGTTAAATGTTCTGATGGCCTGAAACAAGACCAGTACAGACCAGTATAGACCAGCAGAGACCAGTACAGACCAGGTGAGACCATTATGAGTGACTTTTGGTTTGGTTTCAATGGTTACCTCAAGTCTCAGTGGAAAGTGGATTTCTGCTTCCAGAGCCAACCGAGCCAGCTGAAGGAGAACCACAGACAGCTGACTGACTGAGAGACAGACAGGTGGAGAGACAGACAGGTGGAGAGACAGACAGGTGAGCCCACATGTGACACAAAGTGAATAAAATCTGACTGAAGATTCAAGATACAAAAAGAACAAACAAACCTGGAAGAGAAGCCTGACCCAGCAGCTGACAGACAGACAGAGAGACAGACAGACAGAGACAGACAGACAGAGAGAGACAGACAGGCAGAGAGACAGACAGGCAGAGAGACAGACAGAGAGACAGACAGAGAGACAGACAGGCAGAGAGACAGACAGAGAGACAGACAGAGACAGACAGACAGACAGAGAGACAGACAGGCAGAGAGACAGTTCTTATTTTAGCTACCAAAATAAAACAGTACTTTGTAGAATCAAACATTTGATTTTAACTAAAGGTCGTGTAGTGAACAACACAGGCCTCCGTTTCCCAGAATGCCCCTCACCTGGAAGAAGTCATAGAACTCCTCAGTGAGGCTGAGAAGGGAGGCCGAGTTCCTCTGGAGGTCAGAGGTCAGAAGGTCATGGACGGCTTCGAACCACAACACCAACTGAACAAACAAAGGATCAATACGACTGATGATCAGGACCATGTAGTTTATAAGTCTACTGATCAAAAAATGTTTCTACTTTCAGAGGTAACTAAGAGTACTGATTACTTTAATAGATTACTGATTACTTTAACAGAGTACTGATTACTTTAATAGATTACTGATTACTTTAATAGATTACTTTAACAGATTACTGATTACTTTAATAGATTACTGATTACTTTAATAGATTACTTTAACAGATTACTGATTACTTTAATAGATTACTTTAATAGATTACTGGTTACTTTAACAGATTACTGATTACTTTAATAGATTACTTTAATAGATTACTGATTACTTTAATAATTACTTTAATAGATTACTTTAACAGATTACTGATTACTTTAATAGATTACTTTAATAGATTACTGATTACTTTAATAGATTACTGATTACTTTAATAGATTACTTTAAATAGATTACTTTAACAGATTACTGATTACTTTAATAGATTACTGGTTACTTTAACAGATTACTGATTACTTTAATAGATTACTTTAATAGATTACTGATTACTTTAATAGATTACTGATTACTTTAATAGATTACTTTAACAGATTACTGATTACTTTAATAGATTACTTTAATAGATTACTGATTACTTTAATAGATTACTGATTACTTTAATAGATTACTTTAACAGATTACTGATTACTTTAATAGATTACTTTAACAGATTACTGATTACTTTAATAGATTACTTTAATAGATTACTTTAACAGATTACTGATTACTTTAATAGATTACTTTAATAGATTACTGATTACTTTAACTGATTACTGATTACTTTAATAGATTACTGATTACTTTAGCAGTCAGTCCGTGGTTGATGAGCGTCTGCAGGTCATCTCTGTTCTCTGATAGAACCTCTAAAGACTTCAACACGACCTGGACTCTGGTGAAACTTGATCCACATAGATCCTGAAACCACAAACAATCAATAATAATAATAATAATAATAATACATTTTATTCATAGAACGCTTTTCAAAGTTCTCAAAGACGCTTAATAAACCACAAACATTCACCAAGGTAACGGGACAAACCCTGTCCCGTTACCTTGGTGACCAACCTGTCCCGTTACCTTGGTGACCGCCCTGTCCCTGTCCCCGTCCCGTACCTTGGTGACCGCCCTGTCCCGTTACCTTGGTGACCGCCCTGTCCCGTTACCTTGGTGACCCCTGTCCCGTTACCTTGGTGACCGCCCTGTCTTAGTGACCGCCCTGTCCCGTTACCTTGGTG
>NC_072469.1:389502-402002 GCF_027596085.1 Anoplopoma fimbria | reverse complement strand
ACGTTGAACAGAGTTTTTAGTTCAGGTTTGATTATTGATCAGCTGTTTACAGATATTAATTATATTTAACAGATATTATTAATGTGTAAAGATCTTAATTATATTTCAAAATGTATATTTTAATATAAATCCACCTGATAAATGATGTTTTAAATCTTCCAACCAATCATCTCACGCTGTTTATCTTTTAACATTAAATATCATTTTGTATTTTTAATGAGGACTTTTATTTTATCCTTAAAGTCTGTAAAAAACGGAGTCTCCTAAAACTTATAAATGTAATAAAATATATTTACAGAAAATATAATTATGACTTCACCTCAAAAACTAAAGACTCCAAAAAATCAGATCATCTTCATCCGTTCAGTCACAACATTAAATATGATATTTTATATATAAAGTTATTTCTGTACTTTAAGATGTAAATGTCATTTTAAAACGTCTCATTAAATTATATAATATATATATATATAACTCTTTATATCAAGTCAATTCTACTGAAACCAGCCGTCATCATATTTAATGTTGAATCATATTTAATCTTTCAGCAGGAATCCACCTGAGAAATGAAAGATTATAGAAAACATGTTATTAATAATGTGTATATGGTGTTCAGTTATATTTTATTTTCATTTCTGTCACTTCTCAGATATTAAGTCTCAAAGATCAGCGTTAAAAAACACAGAATATGAACCTGTTTTATAACATAACTATATTATATATATTATATTTAAATCATATTTTAATATAATGTGACTCAAACTCTTTAATACGAGATTATTTCATAGTTTCATTGTATCGTTGTTTTATTGTTTTATTGTTTTATTGAAATACAGATTTATGTTTTTAGAGCAGATCGACTTATAAACAAGATAACGAACAGATGAATGTTTATGTGAAGGTTTTCTGAAGGTTGTGTGTGTGTGTGTGTGTGTGTGTGTGTGTGTGTGTGTGTGTGTGTGTGTGTGTGTGTGTGTGTGTGTGTGTGTGTGTGTGAAGCCGCTGACTTGGCTCTCCACTCTGTTGTTGATCAAACAGAAGAACTGGTTTTCATATTTTTTTTTGTGTTTCAGTGATACCAAAACAAACAGAGGTTCTGAGATCAGCTGATCAATACCTCTGATTGGTTTGTGACTAAACGTGTGTGTTCGATAGAAACTGAGTTTAAGAAACGAGTTCTTCATCCGATCATTAAAGGAGACGGAGAGACTCTTTAACAGTCATCAGACACTGTAACTAACCCGTCTGTCTATACCTGTCTGTCTGTCTGTCTGTCTGTCTGTCTGTCTGTCTGTCTGTCTGTCTGTCTGTCTGTCTGTCTGTCTGTCTGTCTATACCTGTCTGTCTGAAGGACACAAAGCAGTTCGACCCGTTCCAGGAGTGGACAGACGGTTACGTTCGATACATCTACAGCGGTGAGAAACGTTTCATCTCAAACAGAGAACTATTGTCTAAATATGAAACACACAATGACATCACACTGTCCACTGTGACATCACCCGTACAGTGTGACATCACCCGTACAGTGTGACATCTTCCGTACAGGTTGAATGGTTGCAGGTTTAAACGTGTGCTTTGTCTCCAGCCGAGGATAAGAACGCTCAGAGACACCTGTCCGGTTGGGCGATGAGGAACACCAACAACCACAACTGTCAGATCCTAAAGAAGTCGTGTCTGGGCGTGGTCGTCTGCTCCCGCGGCTGCTCGCTGCCCGACGGCTCCCGGCTGCAGCTCCGCCCCGCCATCTGTGACAAGGCCCGGCAGAAACAGCAGAGTAAGAGCAGAACCAGAACCCTAATCCAGGTATCCTCCACCTGTCCCGCCTGTCAGCTGACCGGACCGTTGTGTTTCAGAGAAGCTGTGTCCGAGCTGCGGCGCCGGTCTGGAGCTGCTGCCGTGTCGCGGTCATAGCGGTTACCCCGTCACCAACTTCTGGAGGGTCGACGGAAAGTCCATCTTCTTCCAGGTCATCACCTTTACCTTCTACTGCTAAAACACACATGCTAACATGCTAACTGGGCTAGATAACATAGCTTCTGTAGCAGATCAGATCCTGAATGACAGACCAGTACCTTTGAACCAGGTTTTGTTGACACAGTTCTGAACCCTCAAGCCTTTTATAACACCTAGACCGTCCTGAGCCGGTTTGAAGCAGATTAAGATCTGTGAACGCGTCCAAACCAGTTCCTGATGGATCCGCACCTCGTCATCAAGTTTATGTTGCTATGGTTACCTTCTAGCCACGACCACGGTGTGAAGAGCTCCTCATCAAACAAAAGATAGAATCAAACTACAATCACCAGATAAATCTGCTCAATATGTCCTCGTTGATGTCTCATCGTTAGATTCCCTTAGACCACATGGAACCATGTTAATGAACTGAGTCCAGACCACCTCTACGTGTGGAGTATGGTACACAGTGTTCACACTAATCATACAACCTGGCACCAGGTTCTAAACAGTCTGTTATTGTGCTCACTGTTGTCGTGGTCCTTCAGGCTAAGGGGGTCCACGATCATCCCAGACCAGAGTCCAAGTCCGAGACCGAAGCCAGAAGAAGTTCAGTAAAGAGACGAGTCAGCTCGCCTCCGTTCACTCCGAAGAGACGACTCATGGAGCCGCAGGTCGACAACAATAAACAACAACAGCTGTTTGTTGACGCTGCTTCTTTATTGTTTACTGACTGTTTGTTTGTTGCTTCCTGTTTCAGGCTCTTGGCCCCGCCCTCCTCTCCTGTGTCGATCCTTCAGACAGAATCTCCTTCATTGAGCCCAGTTTCCCGCAGCATTACCCAGCATTCCAGAGCCCAGAGCCCTACTACAACCCCCACAATGCACTAGGAGAGGCCCCACCCACACTGCAGAAACCAGCCAATCCTCGGCTCTACATGGGCCGGCCCGGCTACGAGTTCCAAGGATACCTGACCTCGCCTTCGTATCCCATGACCTCTGACCTCTGTGACCCCAGGTCAGCCTCGCACAAACCAGATCCAGATCCTGGATCTTTAAATACATTTGGAGTGAAACCAGAATCTGGCAGTCTAACCAAGTGTGATCCTGAAAGTATATGATCTGATCAAACCAGATTCTAACAAATCCTAGTAGACCTAGCAGGTCTTGACAGTCTGATCAGGTCTCATCCAGACCTTGACATAGCAGACTTA
Source organism: Anoplopoma fimbria (assembly GCF_027596085.1). NCBI lineage: Eukaryota > Metazoa > Chordata > Actinopteri > Perciformes > Anoplopomatidae > Anoplopoma > Anoplopoma fimbria. The sequence continues at coordinate 398,839 of NC_072469.1, read as the reverse complement.
ACAGGTCTGAACCAGATTCTTAGAGTGTAAACCAGATCTTGATAGTCTAAACAGGTCTAAACTAGATCCTGGTCTCTGTGCAGGGTGGCTCCGGTCCTGGGTTCCTCCTCTTCCTCCACCTCATCGTCGGCTCCTCTCTCCTCCTCCTGCTCCTCCTTCGACCCCCAGACCAAGTCTCCTGCAGGCTGGAAGGAGCTGCTGAAGAGCTCCGCCCCCTACGGTGACAACCACCATTACTACAGTGCCGAGTACCCCTGCCGTTACCCCAGCAACACCCCCGGGTCACCCGCCGCTTTGCAGACCATCATTACCACGACAACCAAGGTGAGTAGAGTTCATCAGGACGGTCTGCAGACCTGCTCCTCCTCAGGTCTCCTATCAGCCTTGTGCTCCTCCTAAGCCTCCCTTTAACACCACCTCTGCTCCTCCTCAGGTCTCCTATCAGCCTTGTGCTCCTCCTAAGCCTCCCTTTAACACCACCTCTGCTCCTCCTCAGGTCTCCTATCAGCCTTGTCCGAAGCCTCCTGCTGCGCTCCCTTCCTACCAGTCGTGTCCTAAACCCTCCTCCGGCCTCCCGTCCTATCAGCCCTGTGCTCCTCCTAAACCTCCCGGCCTCCCCGGCTGCTCCTCCCTGCTGGACGATCCCTCCTCCTCCTCGTACTCCACCGAGGTGAAGGTGACGGAGGAGTCGGGTGGAGTCATCAAGTCTCTGTCGTTTCAGCCTGAACCTCTGCAGACCAAAACCGAGCGGGCCGACGGCTACGACTACCGCTACGCGTACCCCAACACATATCGCTATGACGACTACTGAGGCAGCTCCACCGCCGTCACCACGACTACTGTTACCACGACTACCGCTACGCATACCCCAACCGTATCGCTATGAGACTACTGTTACTAATACTATTCCTATGACATAACCGTCGGTACTCTCCAGACAGATACCGTATCGAACCACATGATGTTTTCTGACGGACCTTCTGAACTGCTGCTGCGACTGGACGATTCAGGAGCTGACAGGAAGTGGATCATCAGGACAGAACTCCAACTGGACCCAAACTTTGGTCCATGAGAAACGTTCTGAAGACATTCATGGAGAACTTCCATGTTCCCAAAGAAGAACCTTTTCCAGCTCTTCTATTTATTCAAACCACAAGATGGGAATGAGATTTAAGTCAAACTGAGATCCTAAAAAAAAGATTCCGTTGGACCAAGAAACCTCCACAGAAGACTCATTTGTTTTTTCTGGAGCTTTCAGCCACATCTCATTGCCTTCCTCATTTCATGGTTTGGATTGTTGCCCCATGACCTGAATGTAGAATTTCAACACAAGCATATTTAGAGTGGAAATGCTCTCTGCATTGAGATAATGTTATCATGTCAGTGGGATGGTGTGTCACCTTCTTTAGGCTCCCCAGAAGTGAGGTGTGTCACCTCTTTTACGCTCCCCAGAAGTGAGGTGTGTCACCTCCTTTACGCTCCCCAGAAGTGAGGTGTGTCACCTCCTTTACGCTCCCCAGAAGTGAAGTGTGTCACCTCCTTTACGCTCCCCAGAAGTGAAGTGTGTCACATCCTTTAGGGTCCCCAGAAGTGAGGTGTGTCACCTCCTTTATGCTCCCCAGAAGTGAAGTGTGTCACCTCCTTTACGCTCCCCAGAAGTGAAGTGTGTCACCTCCTTTAGGGTCCCAAGAAGTGAAGTGTGTCACATCCTTTAGGGTCCCCAGAAGTGAGGTGTGTCACCTCCTTTAGGGTCCCCAGGGACGGGGCAGATATGGTCAATATCAATAAACTAAACAATCCCTTATTTCATTTACAACTGAGGGACTCTGTCTGCTGAGGAAGGCCATGAGATGTGGCTGAAAGCTTCAAAAACACCACAAGAGCAATGTTTGGTGAATTTACGGCCAAACTGTTGTTTCCAAAGTCAAGTCTGAACCTTCAAATCAGAATTCAGTTTTTTTGACATAATATTAAAACATAATATAATCATCACAAAGAAGCTGGTTTTATGTTTGATCATATTTCAGTAAGAAGCATCCTGAGTTCTGACCTGAAGATTTAAGATTTAAAATAGAGGTCTTATGTCCGTGCATTCAGAGACACTTATAGGATTAATCATTCGGAATGTTTTCTATTGTTTTGGTTATTTATTGAATCAGTGAATCTGCAGAATGAAACACGTTGAACTGTTTCTGAATGAAACAAACAAAGTGAGATCTGTCAGAAGAAAAGATGTTAAATGTTCTCACGTTGATGTAAAGAACGTCTCTCATTAAACCAACTGTTGTACAGACCCTTGTTTTATATTTACATTTATATATATATATATATATATATATTTAAAAAATATATTTATATATTTAAATATCACACCAATCACTAAAAGTATGAACCAACCAGCTCACAACGGGTTCTCCTTTTATCGTTTAAGTAAAAATGATTCATATCTTTAATTCTTCAGTCAGTAAACATGAAATATTCTGAAGTCAACAGGCCGATATCAAAAATCATAAACATTCCACTGGAGGTTTTACAGCTTAGGTGCTTCATAAATGTTATGTATATTTAAGTGAAGTTTCCTTGTTAGTAGTTTGATGAATACAGACACAACATTAATGAAGTTAAACACATTAATTATAAATACATATCCATGATGATATTCATCTCTTCATCTCCTCAACATGAAGTTCTATAAACTTCAAACACGAGTTCTTAATCACAGAATCATTAAATGTTTAAATATGAACTCAATGATAAAACTGGTTGCTATGAAACCACATGAGATGGACCTCCAGCGGTGTTCTGGTCTTCACAGCGTTGGGACCGTCTTCAGGTGGATCTGGGTCCCCTCCCGGGTCCAGAGCCTCAGAGTGACCCCCCCCCCGCAGCAGAGGATCAAAGAGCTGGATGGTTTCAGTCTGAATGAGTAATAAATGTTGTTTTGACAAGAACGCGTCAGAACAGGAACGTTCTGTCCTCACTGTGAACCTTAAAGCCTCACACGACTCATCTCTCTCCACCGTCCATTAACATCACTCAGTACTCAGACGATGAACCAGTTTACATTAAAATCACTCAGTACTCAGACGATGAACCAGTTTACATTAAAATCACTCAGTACTCAGAGGATGAACCAGTTTACATTAACATCCATCAGTACTCAGAGGATGAACCAGTTTACATTAACATCCATCAGTACTCAGAGGATGAACCAGTTTAAATTAACATCCATCAGTACTCAGAGGATGAACCAGTTTAAATTAACATCCATCAGTACTCAGAGGATGAACCAGTTTAAATTAACATCCATCAGTACTCAGAGGATGAACCAGTTTAAATTAACAGCCATCAGTACTCAGAGGATGAACCAGTTTAAATTAACATCCATCAGTACTCAGAGGATGAACCAGTTTACATTACCATCACTCAGTACTCAGAGGATGAACCAGTTTACATTAACATCCATCCCTACCTGATTATGATCAGTGTTCAGAGGATGAGCCAGTACATTAACATCCATTAATACTTGATTAGGTTCAGGACAATAAATAAAACGTAACACCCTCTGAAACTAGTAGCTGAATGGTTTGTCCATCACCAGGTGAGGGTCCATCACCAGGTGAGACCACCAGATGAGGGTCCATCACCAGATGAGGGTCCATCACCAGGTGAGGGTCCAACACCTGTAGATGGACACTCACCCTCACACTGAGGGTCCAACACCAGATGAGACCTGGACAGAAGGACTCCTCTCCAGTCATGTTTTTAAGAAGGAAGTTCTCTCTTCTGATTGGCCGCTGGATTAGTTTTGGTTTTCTTGTTGGTGAAGGATGTTTTGCAGCTCTGAGCTCGTCAGGCGACGCCTCACCTGTGTCTCACCTGTGGACCAGGTGAGCTGAGAGCAGATAATCCTGAGCCGTGTAATTCTATCCTTTCACATCATCATCCTGTCTTCTTATCTCCTCATCGTCTTTTTCTTTTTCTCTGCTGATCTACATCGCTGCTTTTTCACACGCAAATCATTTCATCCCTCTTCTTCTTCTTCCTCTTCTTCTTCTTCTTCTTCTTCTTCTTCTTCTTCTTCTTCTTCTTCTTCGCTAAATAAATCATCTGACATGAGATACTTTTCCAAACAACGACACCCCCCATCCATCCGTCCATCCGTCCCCTCACTCTGATGTGGCTCCGCACTAATGGATGTTTTCAATTTGATGCTACATGCTTGTGATTTACAACAGAGACACAGTCAGACAGATGGAGGGAGAGACAGACAGATAGACAGAGAGAGAGACAGTTACTTATTTGCTGTCATAAGCAGACGAATGATTCGATTATTATTAATGTTTTTTACAGTTAATAATGGAGGCTATAGCAAATTACGAGGTTGCAGGAAATGTAAACAATACTTTGCTGTTTCATTTTTACCTCTTTATGTGTGTTTGTGTCCTTCACAGGTCTGAATCCATGGCAACGTTGTACTTCCTGTTGACATCCCCCAAAGCACTATGGGAACTGTAGTTCTAAAACAAAGAACATCATCTACGGAGTAGAAGAATAACAGGAGAGATCAAATCCAGAAGTATTCACTTTTGTTGTGTGAAAAACTTTTGTATATTCGGAGGTTTAGTTTGATGCTCAAAGTGTTAAACTCCTCAGCTGTTAGTCAGTGAAGGAAACTCAGAGGTCAAAGGTCACCAAAGTTAAAGTCGCAATAAAAGTTGAAATACAGAAACTCAAATGAAGATGTTTTCACTAATGATGCGACTGAACGGATACGAAGTGCTGCAGCTGGAGAAGAGCTGGGGGTGGGGGGGTGATGGTGGTGGTGGTGGTGGGGGGCCCCTATAAACAATCGCTGCTCCAGAAATAAATGAAAATCATATCAGCTTCAAAGCCAAAGAAGCAACTTTGGAAACAGAGATGAAAGATAATAAAAAATCAAACTGCAAAAACACACAGAGCATAATTACAGAGTGTGTGTGTGTGTGTGTGTGTGTGTGTGTGTGTGTGTGTGTGTGTGTGTGTGTGTGTGTGTGTGTGTGTGTGTCTCCGTGCCGTGAGAACTCTTATCGCTGCAGGTCGACTCACACTAGCGTGGTCCCTCTTAAAGGGACAGGACAGTGCCGGTCTGATCTCTATCACTCGTCTCTCATCAGGATATTTTTGTGACTCAGACGTCGATAAGAAGTTCAGCAGCTTCAGATTCATTCTGAGAGCTTTGAGCTGCTTCAGAGGGAAGTTTACTGTTTTACTGAATGCTTTCAACGTTTAAACATGTGTCAGACGTTTGTTTCCATTAAATCAACATGACTTTAGTTCATATATCATAAGTAAAATATGTCTTTATGCAGACGACACCCCGCTGTTTGTAGTTTTTGCGTGAATAGTTTAATATATATTACATATAAATATATAAATATATAATATATATTAATATGTTATAGAGTTTAATATAAATATAAACAGCTGGTCGCTGAATTAAAGCACCACAGAAGAAGAAGAGGTGATTAAAGGAACTCCAGGTGAAAGTCAAACAATGGAAACATTCTGAGAACTCTGAGAACAATGAATGTCTTAAAGTCTCACAGTTCATCCTTTGGGGAACATGAATGAATCACAGTTCATCCTTTGGGGAACATGAATGAATCACAGTTCATCCTTTGGGGAACATGAATGAATCACAGTTCATCCTTTGGGGAACATGAATGAATCACAGTTCATCCTTTGGGGAACATTAATGAATCACAGTTCATCCTTTGGGGAACATTAATGAATCACAGTTCATCCTTTGGGGAACATGAATGAATTACAGTTCATCCTTTGGGGAACATTAATGAATCACAGTTCATCCTTTGGGGAACATGAATGAATCACAGTTCATCCTTTGGGGAACATGAATGAATCACAGTTCATCCTTTGGGGAACCTGAATGAATCACAGTTCATCCTTTGGGGAACCTGAATGAATCACAGTTCATTCTTTGGGGAACATGAATGAATCACAGTTCATCCTTTGGGGAGCATGAATGGAGTGGATCCTCATCAGCTGACCTGTGGTTGTTTATTTGGATCCAAACCAGTCGTACCTGTTGCCTTTTAATCTGTTCTCCTCATCGGTCCGTCCCTCTCCTTTATCTCTCCTTTATCTCTCCTTTATCTCTCATTCGTCTCTTCTTCGTCGTCGCTGTCAGGACTCGTACAAACATCACGTAGGCATGAAGACCGTCATGGCCGCCCGCCAACAGAAACATGCTGGTGTCTTTGAAGTGTTTTCAAAACCAACTGCTGCTGTGGGTCGAGAGGCGAGCCGCTACGACGCTAACGTAAACTAGCAGAGAGCAACACGGCAACGAGGGCAACAACAGGCAACAACAGAGAGCAACACAGGTAAGAGAGGCAGTAGACACACCTGGACAGGTAACAGGGAGACGCTCTCAGACGCTGAGGTTCACGAAGAGGACAAACTGTTGACATGAGGATCAGAACACTCACTACCTGAACCGCTTTTCATTAACATCATTCACACCTGTGTGTGTATACAGACCAGGACCAGGTATGAGACCAGGACCAGGTCCAGGTATCAGACCAGGACCAGGTCCAGGGATCCATTAGACCAGATTCAGATTTAAAGGTTCTGGTAGTAAAATGAACTAAAGCAGAGAGTGCAACAGTTAACTGAGAAGAAGAGACGAGTTTGTTAAAGAATGAACAACAGGACCGGGACCAGGACCAGGACCAGGACCAGGACCAGGTACAGTGTGAGGTCTGTGAGTGTTTCCCGTGTTCAGGGAGCGGCAGCTGTTTCTTCTTCTGCTGTTTTGACAGAACAGGAAGTGTTTGTGGTTGAGTGAAGAAGAATGAAGTTTATCTTTGAAGAGACGAGAACCAGACTGACGAGTCCGGACCTGAAGGAGACAGCCGGGGGGGGGGGTCTGACTCAACCCAGGTCCCTGCTGCCTGATGGACCAGGTCTGACGGACCCACTGGTCTCTGTGGGATCAGGTCTGACTGACTTGATTTAGTTTGTATTTGAACCAATAATAATAAAATATTCTGCATTTCTATTTTATGATTCTTCACTTCAATTATTAAATGTTTTTAGTTTCAAAAGAAACCAGAAAAATGTAAGTTTTGAAATTTGAAATCCTGAAATATTTACATTTTTATATAAACAAACTGAAGTGAAGTAAAATAATGATTTTGTTCTCTTTGGCTGTCAATCAAAAACGTTTGGCTGTCAATCACAGCCCAGTGGGCGGGGTTTACCGTCAGCACTGAGTCACAGACAGACACCAGATGATAATCAATAATCAGATTATCCTTTATTGGTGTTGGGCCTTAATGTGAAGGGATCAGTGGATAATCAACCAGCATGTCCTCTTCTTCTTCTGTGGTGGAAACACAGGAAGTACTTTAATTGTTCAGCAGAAGAAGAAACAGATTTCATTTGTTTTCAGAAACAAACAGATTAAACGATTTAATCCAGAATCAGTAAACAGAGATTAGACACACACACACACACACACACACACACACACACACACACACACACACACACACACACACACACACACACACACACACACACACACACACACACACACACACTGACACACACACACACACACACACACACACACACACACACACACACACACTGACACACCACACACACACACACACACTGACACACACACACTGACACACACACACACACACACACACACACACACACTGACACACACACACACACACACACACACACACACACTGACACACACACACACACACACACACACACACACACACACACACACACACACACACACACACACACACACACACACAGGTAGGAGGGTTTTCTGTTCTCTTTTTTAATATTTCCTCCTCAGGTGAGTCTCTGTGAGCTTCAGGTGTTTCCTGCAGACGGAGAACCGAGAACCTGTCACATGATGGATGTTGTGTCTTTGTCCTCGTCACTGATCCACAGCAGGAATGTCAAATACACACACACACATACACATACATACAGATACACACACACCTGTGAAAATATATACATAGATCTTGTATATAAATATACATATTTAACCACAGAAGAAGAACAGATGAAACACTGATAGAACCACAGAAGGAGAACAGATGAAACACTTATAGAACCACAGAAGGAGAACAGATGAAACAGAGGAAGAACAGATGAAACACTTATAGAACCACAGAAGGAGAACAGATGAAACACTGATAGAACCACAGAAGGAGAACAGATGAAACACTTATAGAACCACAGAGGAAGAACAGATGAAACACTTATAGAACCACAGAAGGAGAACAGATGAAACACTTATAGAACCACAGAAGAAGAACAGATGAAACACTGATAGAACCACATAGGAAGAACAGATAAAACACTGATAGAACCACAGAAGGAGAACAGATGAAACACTGATAGAACCACAGAAGGAGAACAGATGAAACACTTATAGAACCACAGAAGGAGAACAGATGAAACACTGATAGAACCACAGAAGAAGAACAGATGAAACACTGATAGAACCACAGAAGGAGAACAGATGAAACACTGATAGAACCACAGAGGAAGAACAGATGAAACACTGATAGAACCACAGAAGGAGAACAGATGAAACACTGATAGAACCACAGAAGAAGAACAGATGAAACACTGATAGAACCACAGAAGGAGAACAGATGAAACACTGATAGAACAACATAAGAAGAACAGATGAAACACTTATAGAACCACAGAGGAAGAACAGATGAAACACTGATAGAACCACAGAAGGAGAACAGATGAAACACTTATAGAACCACAGAGGAAGAACAGATGAAACACTGATAGAACCACAGAGGAAGAACAGATGAAACACTGATAGAACCACAGAAGAACAGAAAACAGATGAAACAGAAGGAGAACAGATGAAACACTGATAGAACCACAGAGGAAGAACAGATGAAACACTGATAGAACCACAGAAGGAAGAACAGATGAAACACTGATAGAACCACAGAGGAAGAACAGATGAAACACTGATAGAACCACAGAAGAAGAACAGATGAAACACTGATAGAACCACAGAAGGAGAACAGATGAAACACTGATAGAACCACAGAAGAAGAACAGATGAAACACTTATAGAACCACAGAGGAAGAACAGATGAAACACTTATAGAACCACAGAAGGAGAACAGATGAAACACTTATAGAACCACAGAAGAACAGATGAAACACTGATAGAACCACAGAAGAAGAACAGATGAAACACTGATAGAACCACAGAAGGAGAACAGATGAAACACTGATAGAACAACATAAGAAGAAC